>NC_142697.1:8183653-8488269 GCF_029641045.1 Salvia hispanica | reverse complement strand
GAAAAGAAGAACACGTCCAGCGACCGCTGGGTTGTGCGCAGCGACCGCTCCGGGATATCCAGAAGCTACGAGATGATTGTTAGTGACCGCTGTAACAAGTGCAGCGACCGCTGATCGAGAGGCAGAAGCTACATGAGAATTTGCAGCGACCGCTGAACAAAGTGCAGCGGCTCGCTGGGAAAACGCGGCGCACAGATTTGACCCACTTTCTCTCCAAGATTTACAATGCTGTTGAATATTTGCCATATTATGGGGCATGAAATTAAAGGCTATAAATATCCCCTCAAGTTTCATCAATAGTATCTTTTTGCTGCATAATTTTCAGAGATAATATTTGAGAGTGCTTTCACTATTCATCAAGATCAGAGGCGTTTGAAGAAGGATTCAACAGAAGATCAAGGCTACAAGATTCAACCTTTGGGTTGTATCATTATAGTTCTTATGTTTTCTTTGTTTTCCATACAAACTGCTACCTGCGTCACCCAAATTTTGACACACTTTGACCCAGCACGGGTTTTAAGAAATGTAATGGAAAGTGAGTTGAAAAAGTTGGTGGGATGTGGGTCCTATTTTTAAAATATTAGTTTTATACTAAAATGTGAGTAGGAATGGTAAAAAGTGAAATGTGAGTAGGAATGGTAAAAAGTGAAATGTGTCAAATTTTCAGGGACGGACCGAAATAGTAAACTGTATCAAAATTTGGGGGATGGAGGTAGTATGTTTTTAGCTTATTCAATCATGTGTAACTAAATTCATAGAATTCTAAGGATGTGATAGTAACGACTTTGGTTATACAATTTCTATTTATTTAATGTCCATGTTGTTCATTACTTCGCTTCTATTCTAAGTGTTGGATAATTGCTTTACGTTTGAGTGACACATTCTTTGTTGATCTATTGGCTTGCAACATAATCGTGAAAGGAGGTTTGCGGGTTAGAAGAGCTTAGTTGACGTTACAATTAGCTTCCCTTTAAATGGCATTTTTAGTTGAGAGCGAGAACATTAGGAGTCTTAGGAGCTTTTACGAGTTACTCCTACTAATCTAGGATTGACGGCCCTAGTGTCTGTAATCCACTTTGTGCCGCATGCACAATATCTTTGCGACTCGTTCTAGTAAAGTATGAACTGTGCTAAGGTGTTGTAGTTGGAATTCGTATAACCATAACTGTGAAAGCACATCCCTGGAATTCTCTTATCTCATAGAGTATGATTTTTCTCTGTGTTTTATTCTACATCCATTACTTGTTTTAGTGTTTTTACAATTCTCAGTCCAAAACTCTTTGTCTTTCCAAATAGCAGAAGAAGCTTAGTAAAAGGTAGACAATTTGTGATAGTTTTCCATGTGTTCGACATCCGGTACTGACCATTAGCTATAATATATACTTTGTATACTTGCAGGTTTATTTAGTGCTAATAAAAAGTGCATCATCTTGTCGTTTATTTCGGACGTTTGATAACCGTTGTCTATGGATTTAAATGTTAAGACATTACTCGGATTTTCCCTTTGTTAGTTGAATATTAAATGTTTTAGTCAAACTCATTATTGAAACTTTAGAAAATGTTCCTTTCTTAAAGTCCCATTAGTCGCGACCACCCGCATTTATTAACCCTATAAAAGGCGGTCGTGACAACATCATAATAAAGAATAAATAAATCATTTTTAAAGCACTTCACATGGTCTATTCGCTTTAAAGTTTGAAAAAATTTAAACAAATTCAAATTCAACGTGAAATAAAGTTATAAACTACTAGAATGAAGAAGTAAGTATTGGAATGAAGTAATAATAAATCTATAATAATGAAGTAATAAATTACAAAGAAATAACACTAACAAACGAAGTAATAAACCTGCTGCTAGAATAAAGTATTAATAAACTACTGGAATCAAGTAATAAGCTACTCTAATTTTGTATGCCCCATTTCCGCTATCATTGGGTAGCGGGTAGCGGGTCAGGATGGGAATTACCCGTTACCCACTACCCATGTCAACACCTCTACATGGGGCATACAAAAAATTAGAGTTACATAAATTTAAAATTTCAAGATGAATTTGAAGAGGGAGAAATGATTAATTTTAACTACTATATATATAAATTTAAAATATAATCACACTTGATATTATTTCAATCACAAGATTTCTTAATCTAATGGTAAAGATTTCTTAATCTAATGGTAAGGGTCGTGGTTCTTCTAGAGAATTTAGGAGGAGCAATCGTGTTACTAAGGTTCACAATGTTGATGCATATGAGTATGCAAATTGATATGGGTTTAAAATTGGATAGTTGAGTAGATGTGAAGAGGAATTTGATGTTCAGGCATCTATTTATGACAACCATTTTCTTGTTCCTTTCATACACTGCATATACAAATATTGAATTGTATATTTAGAAACTAATCATTGAATAAAATGTGTGCAGAATAATGTAGTATGAATATGATAGTGTGTCATTAATCATTTTACTTAATCTTGGGGCTATGAGTCAATCAACCTAATCAATTCTTGTTATTGGATTCTCTGTATGAAAAAAGGCTGATTTAAATATATGTAACCTGGATGTTGACTTAAGCCATTCTCATTATGGACTGATTAATTTATTTAAAATTTGAAATGCACTTTCCCTCATTCTTGTGCATTGTGATAATGTCAATGTTAGTGATGGTCTTGTTGTCAGCATGATGAAAGCAATTGGTAATGCATATCACTGAATCTAATTAATGTATGGGTTACACAAAAAGATGTGCAAAATTAGAGGCACATCTACTTGGATTTAGATAATCATACATTCTTTTGAAGGTCTTGCTTGGTCTTGCTACCTTAGTTGCTTGAACTTCATCCATGAAATTCAGAATATAGAAGCTACTTGAATACATGATAGTGAGATCTTTGATATAATAATTACAACACTATAATTTCTCATTCCCAACTTTCTGCTACCCTTGGTGTAATAAATGGTCTAATTGTGCTTGATGCTATGCTGCCATTTCTCCTACCTTGTAGGGATGCCACTTCACTTAATTCCTATATCTATAAATATTATACTAATTTCACTTCCAGAATCTTCATATTAATGATCTCCCACTACTCTAATAGTTTATTTCAATTGGAAATGGTAATTATCATAAGAATTAGTGGATGACATTTCCATTGGATTATGGATCTTGGAATTCAGCAGGTATTATCCCTTTCTGGAAGCAGCATCTCAAACACCTAATACTTTTTGAAAACTGTTTTCCCAATTTAGTATGTACGTTGTCACTCGTGAATGATAGCCAAAATTCTTTTTGGCATAAAATTGATGTCGTAGATTAAGAAAATTAAGTATGAAAGAGAATAAAGTATGAGAGAGAGAAAAAAAAAGTAAAATAGGATAGAGATTAAATTTTTTGCCAAAATATGAAATGATGTGAGTAACTTGGGATGAGCCGAAATAGAGGAGCAAGTAGATAAGACTCTTTTTGTATAGGTATAGATTCTTTTGTATAACCTCTTTGATCGCTATGTCCTGAAACTAGACTTCCTTTGAATACTTCTCGAGAAAAATGAACTAACTTACTCGATGAATTTGGCGATTCTACCTCAAATTTTAGGTCTCAAATCGGGTTGAATTGAGATGTGTAATGCTTTTTCAAACAAGGATAGGGTATGTAAATGAGCTGAAATTACTGTATTTTAGTATTTTTGAGTTGACATAAATTATTTTTGAGCCTTTTTCAACAGAATTAAGCACGAGTTTATGCAGTAGTAAAAATATCTGTAGCGATGTAGAACAAGTGCAGGTTTTCTCTATGATTCAATGTATTTGGTCTTCCTATGACTTTGTCACATTAAAGAGAAAATTATACTGTAATTAGTTTAACATTTAAAGGACGATGATCAAGCATTTTTGTTGTGCATGTGAAAATATTTCTTGTAATAGTATTAATTGTAGTACGATCACTTCTCGAAAGTAGTAACCCTATCATATATAGAAATGGGACATTCACCCATATTTAATAGGCATCATAAAGAAGGATAATTTTTCAAGTCGATGTTTGAAAAAAATGAGGATTTTCAACGTCTGTGTTAAACACAAAAATGTGGTTGTAATTTCTTCAATGATTCTCCAGATCTAGCTAGTAACAACCAATATCTCAATTAGAAATTGTCTTCTTGCACTGTCGATCTTGACCAATTAGATTCACACGATTGATTTTCATGTGGAATAATGAAATGTTTAAAGCTTCTTAATAAGTATAACAATGACTCTTTAAGCGATAATTGCAACTTATTCCTCCCTAGTCCCATAATAGATTTTATATTTTCAATTTTAGTTTGTCCCATAAAAAATGTCATATTTTTTTTAGAAAAAACTTTTTCTCACATTAATATAAATATATTATTTTCTCTCTCCACCTAACAAACACAAAACATCTCATAAAATCTCGTGTCATTACTCAAATGTGTCATCTATTATGGGACGAAGGGAGTATTTTATTTTATTTTTATTTTTTTAATCGATCTACATGTATATACAGTAAGTGAGGTCTGAGGAGACACACAATTGTGCGATTGGACATGGATAAGCCTAATTCATGGATATGGTGATTTAAAGCTAATGTTGCTGAAAGGCCACCATAGCTTTTTCTTCTCGTTTTATAACACATTTTAAATACTAGAATTTTAATTAAAGAAATGAATTGATGATTCATGAATGAATCATTGTTGTCAAAACCTTTATTTCCCTTTATTTGTCTGATAAAGATTAAAAATAAAAATCAAAGTCTCCACTTAATTTTAATCCATCACAATAATTGCTGCGAATTTTTAGAGCTAAACATAATCGTTTTCGTGTTAAAAAAATAAGTTGCAAATAAGGAAAAAGTTAATCAAAGTGTTGGATTTATTTGAAGATGGTCGTCGACATATTAGATATAAATATCATCACGTTTTTTATATGATTATAACTTTTTATGTATGTATGTGCACATACTATATAATCATCCGTTATTTTCAACTTTGAGAACGAACATATTCTTTGGAGCAGTAAGTCTGCATGAAATCATGAATAATGCAAAACAGAATCTGTAATTTTGAAGAAGAATTTTTTTCATGCAGATTTATGTTCGTTCCCATCTTTTCTCATTTTGGCTTGATTCCTACATTAGCATCTGTTGCTTTCAAAACCAGTTGTTATTTTGTTCCAATCATCTGCAAATATATACTGTTACGTTACACACTTGGGCACATGTATATGTAGTGTGATACAAGATTCAAATATTAGTACTTTTTTTTTATCATGGGTGTTTTTGCCGTATTGCACCCACTACCTTTGCTAATAAAACTACCTTGTACTCCTACATAGACTTGTTAATTCTAAGTCCCATCAATGAATTACCAAATCATCATCGCCAACTAAAAAATATACTTTAAATTTCAAATATATACAAATATTTTTTTTGGCAAACAATACTATATACTATTCCCTGCGTCTAAAAGCCGTTGACACATTTCTTTTGATCACGGAATTTAAGAAAGTACTGTGTTAAATATTAAAGCGGATCTAAAGTAAGAGTTGTGTAGAAAAAATAAAGTATATAGTGGATAAGTTTTTACCAAAAAAAAATGACAGAACTACCTTGAGACATACGACTCAACTACCTTGGAATGGAGGGGGTATTATATTCTAGTTATATATACTATAGTATTATTAACTCGAGCATAACTCAATTTTTTTTTTAAATGAAATTGTTTATACTTTTTAGAGATGGAGGGAGTGTATTTAGTCTTCTAATATTGCACTAATATCATCTGCATTCCCTATTATTTAAAAATATCATCAGACGTCCATGGACATTAATATAATATTGCAGGAATGACGTTTGCACTTTTTAAAATATATCCTCAGGCTGTAAAAGCTAATACCCCCAACCCTAAAAAGTAGAAATTTAGGGAGTATTAGCTTTTATAGCCTGAGGATATATTTTAAAAAGTGCAAACGTCATTCATGCAATATTAGAAATAGAAATTTTCTAAACTTTTAAATTTAGGAAGTGTATTCCATAATCCACTAACATTACCTACTTCTACTTCTTTTTCTCTTATAATAAAACTCGTGTCTTTCAAAAGTTTCTATTTTAAACTACGGAGGTAGTATTTATTTGTCTTTTTCATGATAGAGAACCAAACACATTGGCTACACTTGGTTCATTTGTTTCTACTATATTCCCTCTAGAGAAGTTGTCGAAGTATGTGGCAAATATTTGCTCGTCACAACACATAACTTGAAATGAAATAAAAGAACGCATAAATAATGCTTATAATACGTATTTGATCCAAAATAATCTAAAAAGTGCAAAAATCCTTCAAACAAAACTATATCAATATCCAGAAATATCTGATGTTATTTTTAAACAATAGAAACTGTAAATAATTTTAAAGCAAAATCTAGGAACAAAAAATATAGTTCTCTCCTCGCATAATGTCATTTTGGGTTAGTAGGCCCTGTTAAGAATTATGAAAAAAATGTCCAATTTAGACAATATAGTTATCATGTGTACATAGATTAATTCTTCATAAGCATGATAGAATGTAGAGTTTATTTACGGAGTATTACTTTTTATCCGTAAATTTAGAGTTTATTTAATTTTTAGATAGAGTCCAATTTTTATTTTCCAACTAGTTTGACTTATGGAAAATGACATGTCAATTTCCACTTCCTTTCATGTTTGAAAACGTGGACACTAGATCAAAGTGCTTGAATCACATTTTTCACCTTTATTAAAATTCAAGTCGCACTATTATCAAAAAAATAGAAAAATCAAGTCGGCACAATTTGTTTTTCTTGAATTATAAATTGGGAAGAATAAGTGGCCGCGTTGAGCTTAATTTAATTCATAAAATACAAAGCCATTAAATTGATTGTCAATTGTAAAATTATGAACCTAAGCTTATATAAAAAAGTATTCGGTAGTCTTTAAAATTACTCCTATCAATTTTGGCTAAATATAATACCCGTCTCATAAAAATAGACAAATTAGGATTAAAACAGGTTTTCTTTTATGTGCCGGATGAGGTACTTTTTACAACTTAAGCATTCTGCCAAGTGAATTAAAGGCAAATAATCTTTTAAATCACGAACTTTAGTTGCTGCCATAAAATTACATGTCCATGCTATACAGAAAATACACGCATATATATAGGGCAGTGATAAAATACAAATTCATATATTGTACGAATTTCAAATTTTTCAACACAGTATCAACATAATGTCAACATAGTGTAAAATTTCAAGATTTTGATATCAACACAATGTCAATACAATGTCAACACAATTTCAATACAACATCAACCGTTGACATTGTGTTGACATTTTGTATTGCTATTATTTTATCATCTGTTGATATTTTTGAACGGTATAGATCATAGTTTGGAATTTGTACAATATTTAGAGTTTGTATTTGATCACACTCCTATATATATATATATATATATATATATATATATATATATAGGGTCTTGTTAGGTTGAGATTATTTAGCTAAATTGAGAAATGAGATGCAATATGGGCCACTAATCCACAAACTAAACAAAATGTCAACAAATACAACATCTCTAAAATTCGTAAAATCTCTAAATCAACAAGGGGGTAAAATCGTAATTTCATTAATAAAAAAAATCATAAAACTCAAAACTGATTTCAAATCAGTTTCTAAAAGTTTCTCTAAAATCTCTCTTCAAAAATCTCAAATCTCGCTCATCTTCATCAAATTCATAGAACTCGAATCTCTTCAAAATTTGCAAAATCTCGCTGATATTCAAAATCTCGCTGATCTAAATGACGAATGAAGAGGAAAATCGTAAAGAATCGGTTGAAAAATCAATTGAAGCTGAGGAACAGCAGTCAAAATCGGCAATGCATGAAGCCACTTGAAGCTTAGGTTAAGAAATTGATTCAAATTTTAAGTATATTGCTTTGATTTTGGTGTTTTAATAAACATCTCGATTTCGTTTTTTATGAATTCGATACTTGCTGAATTTTTTTGTTGATTTGCGATTGTAGAATCGGAAAAGATGGCAACGAAAAATGCAGCTGAAAAAAAAGGAAGAGAAGAAGCTTCACCTTCCAGTTAAGGATTTGTTTAAATTTTTAAGATTATTGACATTTTATATACTAGCTGTTGACATAGCTATAATAATATACTGTTGACAGTAA
This sequence comes from Salvia hispanica, assembly GCF_029641045.1. Classification (NCBI taxonomy): domain Eukaryota; kingdom Viridiplantae; phylum Streptophyta; class Magnoliopsida; order Lamiales; family Lamiaceae; genus Salvia; species Salvia hispanica. The sequence goes on along the minus strand of NC_142697.1, from coordinate 8,480,078 downwards.
TGACAGTAGTGTATGCTTGTTTGAATAGGTATTTACATAATAATATTGACATATTGTATGCTTGTTAGAGTGGCTGTAGAAAAAAATACAAATGTATGGCTGTAGTAGTATGTCAACAACTATTGACATAGGGTATGCTTGTTTCAATGGCTGTAGAAAACATATGTATGGTTGTAGTAGTGTGTCAATAGGTATTGACATATTCTAAGCTTGTTTAAATAATAGTTGACATAGTAATATTTATATAAACAGAGTATACTTGCCATAAACTTTATTAAATAATCAATAGGTTATGTTAACTTTAACTATTGACATAATAGTAATAATATAATTGTTCTAACTATATATGAAAAATATCTGTTAATGACAGAGCATACTTAATGCGTGAAATTTTGTTAATTGTGCTTGGTATATCTAATGAAATAACTTTAGTAATATACACACACTTGATGTCAACAGAGTACACTTGTTATTGTCATGATACTTTGTATAATTGATATAGATTCATTATGTTTGATTTTAAACCAGAAAACAGAAGAACATCCAAGCGAAAAAGGAGTACCTCAGTATCTCAGAAAGAGTTAATTATTGTTAACAAAAAGCAAAAGAAAAGTGTAGAGGATGGATAACAGATTGTTATTGCTGAAAATCTATCTCAAAGGCTTCTAGTGAAAAGGAAGCTGATGTATTTTGTTGATGCAATAAGCAGACTGAATGGGGAACAGATAATTTTGTGAAGGAGTTAGGTTTCGAGAGTGTCCTACATTTCAAGATTGATTACATTCCTAGCAGATTAGCATTAGTATTATTAAAAAAAATTGAAGAGAATAAGTGCAAGATAAAGCTTAACAATGGTAAAAAAAAATCATATCACTGAAGAGGATGTGGAGCTTGTATATGGATTCCCAAGAGGTGACATTACTTATTCTAGAGATAAGTGTAAAAGTAATGCAGCTTTCATGAGGAAGATAGCAAAGAAATGTGGTACGAAAAAAGAAAGTGTGAACCATAACGATGTTTTAAAGGTTATGTTGAATGATCTTCAAGGAGGAAGGCAGTTTAAGACAATGTTTTTGTTATTGCTAGAATCAACATTGATTGAGCAATCAACATGTGGAATGGTAAAATCTAAGATTGGAGAGATAATTGATGATCTGGATAACGTGAGAAATGTAAATTGGTGTTCGTATGTAATATCTGTTCTCAAATTTGCAAAACAAAATTGGTCAATCACAGAGAAGAATGCATTTGCTGGACCACTTCCCTTCCGTATGGTATGTTTTACATTTTGCATTGTTGATTATTAACATTATTACATTAGGTTGTGTGTGTAGTTGATATAGCTCGTACTATAGTTGACATAAGCTGTATTAGTTATTTTAAGTGGCTTTTGTATTGAGTTGACACGACACAATAGTAATTGACATGCATTTTTTTACATATGCAGCTCTGCTACTTAAACAGAGTTATACAAGACAAGCGTCCTGTTCCTCGAACATTTCCATTAATGAAAGGATGGAAAAGTGAGTATCTTCAGGCTAGAGAAGATAGAGAGATCAGTGCAGGAGTTTTTGGTTTAGGAAATATAAAGAAGAGATACATTCGAAATGAAGAGCAGCAGCAAGAGAATGAAGAACAAAGTGTTGATGTAGATGACAGTGGAGTGGGGTCTTCTTCTCAGAACATACTCCCATCAAATATGGTGAAAAATGTCGTAAAATACATCAATCAGATAAATGATGGCAGGACCAATCTTGTTAGAGTCCTCAAAGAAGCTTCTTCACAAATCAAGAATAATGATTTATTCGGATTTGTTTGTGACATTGCTAGAAGCGCAATTGGAAGCCAAAAATCTTCGGTTGTATCTGTGAGTGACATTTTCCTGCATTTGTCCCAGTCATTTCATATAGACAATAATGTTGTTGTTCATAACTGGAAAGCGGTATTTGACTCAATACGGAATGCTGAAAAAGAAAACGAAACACTTGAAGATTTGAATGAATTTCCAACTTTCAGATTGGGAGATTTCTTCGATAAAGTAAGCACATAATCAACCTATATTTAGATTAATACATCATTTTATTGATATATGTTTCTCTTAGTTGACACTGGATTACTCCTACAGTTTAGAAAGTAACATTGTTGAACTAATTTTTGAACAGGCTATAGAAGAAAGAAATAGAGAAAATTTACCTATATCACCAGTTGATAATCCTGAAGAGGTCAGACAGACTGTTGAAGAAGATGAACAAAGCAAGGAGAACATGATGTGTGATAGTGATAATGAATCAAACTCTCCTATCTTGACAGCCGTACTAGGATCTCCACAGACAGCATCCCCATCTCTCCAACAACAAGAAGCCAATGCTTCAGAGCATGTCAACACTCAAGCATCAATTTTAGGATCTGAGAACAGAGGAAGTGAGATGGAAATTCAAGTAGAAGTTCAAGCTGATAGGGCATCACCAACTACTGAATATCCTAGACATGTCAATACTCAAGAATCAATTATGGAATCTGAGAACAGTGGAACTGAGTTGGAAATGCAAGAAGAAGTTGAAGCTGATAGAGCATCACCAACAACTGAATCTCCTGGACAAGTCAATAATCAATCATCACTTATAGAATTTGAAAACAGGAGTAGTGAGTTGGAAATTCAAGCAGAAGATGGAGCTGATAGGACATCACCAACAAATCAATCTCCTGCACATGTCAATATTCAAGCATCAACTATAGGATTTGAGAACAGGAGAAGTGAGTTTGAAATTCAAGCAGAAGATGAAGCTGATATAGACTTAAGAACACAAAATGCTTTGCATATATTATCAAAAGCATGTACTGACTTTGAAATTGAAGAAGCAATCAAGGCAACAACTGCTATTGTTGATATCATAAATGAACAGGTACAGTTTATAATGATTATATTAAACTCTTGAATCTTTGTATATAATTTTATATTAGTTATTGACATTGTGGATATCATAGTTGACATAGATAAAAATATAATTGACATGGTATAGCATGGAGTTTCAGGAAGACAGGGAGGATGCAGCTGCATGCTCAATTGTTGAGTATATGATGAGAGAGGGTATTGAAACACTGGATGACACTCCTCCTGAATCGAACATACAAATACAAGAACATAAAGGGAAAGAGAAGATGCATGAGGAAAAAGAAAAAACTCCTGAAAACACGGAAAATAGAATGATTGTTTACAAGGTAAAAAAATGAATGAATTATTGTTTACATTGCTTGTAATAGTTGTTAAAATGTAATTGACACGGTTATTGACACGATATGTAGTGCAGTTGACATGATATGTAGTGTAGTTGACATAATCATATTAGTTATTGAAACAGTTAGTGTAATATAGTTGACATGATTTGTAATTGCAACTAACATTAAATTCACTGACAATAGCATCCAAACCCTGTTCCGATCTCTGAGATTCCACTGGCTGAAGCTAGAGAGAAACGGACTCGTGCTGAAATGCGTCCTAGCCCAGTGCTACGCTCACCATTTGAAATACGAGCCGTGCATATGAAAACAACCCTGAACCCAGACGAAAGAGATATGTACTACTTCATAGTAGAAACTGAAGGAACAAATGAGTATGCATAATTTAATTCTTTGAATAATCTCTACAATCCTTTTATATTTCCATGCAGTTGACATAATTTATGAATGATATTTAAATGTTGTCTGCACGCTTTCATTCAGTGATTCATGTGTCTACACTAATGGCTTTGTTTGGGCAAGCAAAGGAGTGTTTTCATCTCTGAAACCCCATTAAGAAATCAGTACAGTGTAATTGATGTATGGGCAGCACACCTGAACTACAAGGAAAGAGAAAGGGCAAAATCGTCACCTCCGCGCCTGTTTCTGACAACATCCCCATGCGTGAGTAATCTAAATTTCTGTGTCAACTATTTGGATGACAAATTTCACTAACAAAAAATGTTAAATGCAGTATTTGAATATAACAAATCGGCAGCCTCATTGGGATCCATTACAATCCGAGAACAACTTTGTGTCGCGAATTCAACAGGAGATTAGAACAATAGAAGATTTCGATTGGAGAAAGATTGATTTGGTAACAAATTTATTTTTGTGCAAAGATCTCACAGTTTCACCTACATAGTTTTCGACAGGAGTTGTCAAATTCTTTTCTCTAATTTTATCTAACATACAATACAGGTATTCTTCCCTGTTTTTAAAAGTGGCTATTACTATCTTGTGGTATTCTGGATGAGGATGAACAAAATTGAGATAATTGATAGTGCCAAACCACCTAGAGACAAGAATCCCTTGGAAAAGTATAGCTTTGATGTTGCAATACTGGTATGCTTTTTTAAATATAGCTAACATTATGTTTAGATTTTTGTTGACATAATTTATGTATCTTGCTAAAATGCTTTGTATGCAAATTTTAATTTAGTTGTTTATATATTTGCAGAAAGATATGTTTGAGGCATACTTTATAGAGAATAACATGACAGATCTATCACAAAATATAAAGAAGTCTCCTTACAAGGTTATTCCTTTAGATTGGGCCACAAGCACCAATAAAGAAGACAGCGGTGTTTATACGATGAGACATATGGAGACATACTTTGGCAGGAAGGGAAGGGATTGGGATAATGGCTTTACTCCACGCGGCTTGAAGATTCTACAGGTACTCAGAGGAAGATATTGCGAAGCAATGCTTACATCAGAGAGCAACAAGAAGTGTATGGATATGATATGTCATGCTAACATCTGGATGAATGCAAACAAGCAAAGATTATCTGCGTTACAGAACAAGTACAAGGAATGGTTTAGCCGTAGAACCAATAAGTAAACAGCTGTTTTATTTTGATTTGAACAAAGAGTGGTTTGAATATTTGATGTTATCATGTTTTTTAGATGGATGTGTAAAACAATTATCGTATATCGATTTGAACTACGCGGCCTGTAATAATATATCAACTATGAAATCAGTAAAGCAACTTCAATAGTAATGTCAACCACTTGAATTTTATGTCAACAACTCAAAAACATTGTTTTAACTAAAAAAAATGTACAGCTATTTTTCTTCATTTTTTAATTTTAAATATGTACTGGCATCATTATCATAAAAAACATGTTAATAGTTTCCACATAAAAACTCAGCATTTTGTCCATACCTTAATTATCAAATGTCAATAACTTTTAGCAAAAATGTGAACAGCTTGTCAATAGGCTTCATATAAAATTTTAGATAACTCAATATTTTGAACATATTCATGAATTATGGTCATACAATACATTTCAGTATAAAGCAAATTAAACGTGAAAAACAAAAAAGAAAATATAAATAAACTCTTTGTAATGCCAATAACTAAATAATTGTCATGTCAACTGCCTTTTTTTCAAATATTAACAATGTCAACTGCCTTTTTTTCTAATAAAATGGATGAAAAAAAATATAATTCAAAACCATCTACTCTACAAACTATTCCGCTAAGTCATAAAAAAGCAGAATAATAAATATTTCTCTACCACCTACTCTCTCACAAATAGATTACCGCTCAAAGAAATTTCTGCTACTCTCTCATATTCAAACCCTTCGTCTACCCGATTTCATCTCTTTTCTAGGTTTCTAAATCGATATAGAGTATTAGGAATGTCAACCAGAGAAAGAAACACAAGTGATTCAGTTGTATCGCCGACCGTTCCTGGAAAAACGACGTCAGAAATGGAGGTCAACAGCAAATCAACACAAAGTACTGAAACGACTAATTCAGGTTAAAGATTTCTTTCGTTTATTAATTGTATGACTTCAATTTCACTTTTGAAAAACACAGTTTGATTATTCAAAAGATTTTATTTTTAGGTTTCATTATTTAATTATCTGATGAGTTCGATTTTTGCTTTTTTAAAACAGCAGCAGAATATTTCTGAGGTTAAGTAGTATGTATTTAAATTTTTATGATTATTGACATTAGAAGATGTATGTTCACATAGTGGTATTGACATTTTATAAAATAATTTTTAACATAATGTATGCATGTTTGAATTGTTGTTGATATAGTCATATGGTTCCTATAAATTAGATATGTTCTGTACACACAAAAATGAATTCATATGTGAAGTGTCAAAGGATTACAAAGTATGTCAACAGGGTATGATGGCAATTGTCATATGTATGATTGTAGTTGCTATAAATTTTGAAATGATAATATTGTATTGTTGACATTTTGTTGAAATAGCGATATTGACATTTTATACAATAATTATTGACATAATGTGAGCTTGTTTGAATGGTTGTCAAGATAGTTATATGGTTAACATTATATTACTGTATTGTTGACATTTTTATTGTACTTGCTTTTAAACCAGAAAAAAAGAACACAACAAAAAGAAAAAGAAGTACATCAATTGATGGGGATGAGTTGATTACATCTGAGATTAGAAGTAAAAGAAAAAATGACAAGAGACCATTAATTGCTTCTGAGATTAGAAGCAAAAAACAGAATGAAATGTATACAGAGGCTAAGGAACAGAAAAAGAAAAGTAATTTCTTTTCTAAAAGGCTTCTAGTCAAAAGGAAGACGTGGTATTTTATTGAAACACTGAGAAAATTGAATGAGGCCCAGATTAATGATGTCAAGGACTTGGGTTTTGGGAATGTTTTTCATTTCAACATCGATTACATTCCTACCTATTTGGCATTTGAATTGGTGAAATGTTTTGATGAAAAAGAGTGCAAGATAAAGGTAATTAATAGGAGGAGTGTTAGTATAACAGAGGACAATGTGGAGCTGGTATACGCATTTCCGAGAGGTAGGATAATTTACTCCAGAGCTAACTGTAAAAGTAATGCGTCTTTCATGAGAGATATAGCCAAACATTGTAAAATAAAAGAAGGAGGAAATGTTAGCCATAAAGTTGTGGAAGAGCTTATGTTAGAAGATAGTGAAGGAGGGTCATGGTTCAAAAGATTGTTCTTGTTACTATTAGAATCAGGATTGATTGAGCCATCAACATGTGGAACAATAAAGTCTAAGATTGGGGAAATAGTTGACGATCTGGACAATATTCGAAATGTCAACTGGTGTTCGTACACATTGTCTGTTCTGAAGTTTGCAAAGAAAAATTGGTCAAAGAAAAAGATGAATGCTTTTGCAGGACCACTTCCTTTGGTCATGGTATGTTTTACGTTCACATTAAAGATTATTAATAGTGAACATAATGTTGACATAATGTTGTATATGTAGTTGATATAGCTTATAATTGTTATTGATATGTATTTTAAATGCAGCTCTGCTACATGGATAGAGTTTTACAAGCCAAACGTTCAGTTCCTCGCACATTCCCATTAATGAAAGGCTGGACAAGCGCACATCTCCAGGCTAGGGAAGATAGGGAGCTAGATGTGGAAATATTTGGTAATGGACTTATCTTCAGAAGATATGTCCGTAATCTGGAGCAGGAGCAGGAGCCTCAACAACAGATTCCACACGTAGTTGACAGTGGGGTTGGGTCTTCCCAAAGCGTTGTCCCAAAAGATATCATGCAGAATGTAATGAAATACATTCAAATGATGAACTATGGGAAGACCAATCTAGTAAAAACCCTTGAACAAGTTCCTACACACGTCAAAACTAATCATCTATTTGGATTAGTGTGTGATATTGCTAGATCTGCAATTGGAAGCCCAACAACTTCTGTTCAATCTGTGGAAGACAAGTGTGTAAAATTGGCAGAGTCATTTGTTCAAGACAAAGATGAGGCATTTGACAACTGTAAAACAATCTGTGAAGCACTAGTTACTGTCGAAAAGAAAAAGGAAGCACTTGAAGATTTGACTGAATTTCCAACTTTCAAATGGAGAGATTGCTATAACAAAGTAAGTACATCATTTTGTTTACATACATTTTCTCTAAGTTGAAATTAATTTAATATTAATTATAAATTACTATTTCAATAGACTACTGAAGAAGAAGTACATGAAGAACAACAAAGTGAAGGAAAAGAAGAACAAGAAGGATCAAAAGAGGACAACACATGTGGCATCAATAATGAATCAGCGTCTCCTATATCACCACCTGTACTAGAATCTGATAACAAAGGGAGTGAGACAGAAAACCAGAAAGATCTTGAACAGGTACAATTTACAATAACTATCTTAAACTATAAAGATATTCTGCATATTATAGAAAAAATTATAATTAACATAACATAATGTGTTTCAATTAAAATAACAGGAAGATAAGGAGAACCAAGATGACACACATGTTGAACCGGACAGAGAAATGAGTGAAGTGTTGTTGACATGACTTGATAGTGTAGTTGATATAAGTTATAATAATTATTGACATGGCTTCTACGTGTAGCTGACATGGACCATTTTATTTACATACATTTCTCAAAGTTGAAATTAATTTAATATTAATTATAAATTACTATTTCAATAGACTGCTGATGAAGAAGTACATGAAGAACAAGATAATGAATAACAAGAAGAAGGAGAAGTATCAAAAGAGGAAACAACATGTGGCGTCAATAATGAATCAGTGTCTCCTATATCAACACCTGTACTAGAATCTGATAACAAGGGGAGTGAGATAGAAAATCAGAAAAATCTTGTACAGGTACAATTTACAATAATTATCTTAAACTCTAAAGATATTCTGCATATTATAGATAAAAATATAATTGACATAACGTAATATATTTCAGTTGAAACAACTTGAAGATAAGGAGAATGAAGATGACACACATGTTGAAACGGACAGAGAAAATCCACTGGATAAAGAAGACAATATTGTTGAGGTAAGTATAACTAAAATCCATTATATTATTTTTATAAAATGAAAGAAATGTTGTTGACATGACTTGATAGTGTAGTTGATATGATTTATAATAATTATTGACATGACTTTTACGTGTAGTTGACATAACTTATAAGTGTTGTTGACATAGCCTCTATGAGTAGTTAACATATTATGTACCGTAGTTGACAAGAGAAAGAAACAGAATACATATCCCTACATCGCCAGTTTCTAATCCTAAAGGGATGAGCCAAATCTCGTCTTTTGTTATTTAGAATTAATTCAAATTAATTTAATATTAATTATAAATTACTAATTTAATAGGCTGTTGAAGAAAAAGAAGAAGAAGAAGGAACAAAAGAAGACACAATGGGTGATAACAATAGTGAATCAGCCTCTACTATTTCACCACCAGCTGCAAGTTCAATGGATGACGCACATGTTGAAATGAACAAAGCAAAGCAACAGGAGAAAGGAAAAGAGAAAGAAGAGAATATTGTTAAAGTAAAGTAACTGAAACTAAAATTAAATATTGTATTGTTTTTATGAAATGGCTTGAAAGTGTGGTTGACAGTTGGTTATAATTGTTATTGACATGATTTGTATGTGTAGTTGACATGTCTTATAATTGTTGTTGACATGATTTGTATGTGTAGTTGACATGTCTTATAATTGTTGTTGACATGATTTGTATGTGTAGTTGACATGTCTTATAATTGTTGTTGACATGAATTTTATTTGCTGTTAACATGGATCTGTGTGTAGCAGACATAGTACGTACTGTAGTTTATATAACTCGTATGTGCGGTTGACACGATATGCACCATACTTGACATAATTATACTAGTTGTTGACATGGCTAGTATATATAGTTGACATGATTTTTAATTGAAACTAACATGAATTTTATTTGCACTGACAGAAGACTGTTGTTCCATTCTCTGAGATTCCTCTGACAGAAGCTAGTGTGAAAGAGTCTGATGATAAAACGCATTCCAACCCATTCCTAGGCTCTCCAGTTGACATAAGAGTTGTAGATACAAAAACATACCTGGAATCTTATGAAAGAACTGTCTACTACTACATACTAGAAACAGAAGGAACAGATCAGTATGCATTATTTAATTATTTCATTGATCTAAAAAGTATTTTTAGTTTTCTATGTAGTAAACATAATTTATGAATATTGTTCATATGTCATTTGTATAACTTCATTTCAGAAATGCATGCGTTTATGAAGATGATTTTACTTGGGCGACCAAGGAATTGTTTTTATGACTGAAGCCCCATGTTGAAATTAATGTGGGTGTAATTAACGCGTGGGCTTCACACCTGAACAACAGAGAAAATGAAAGGCCAACAACATCACTTTCACGCTTTTTTATGAGTACATCTCCATGTGTAAGTAATCTTAAATTATATGTAAACTGTTTGAGTCAGATGTCTCCCTAACCAAAAATGTTAATTGCAGAACTTCAATGTAACAAATCGGCAGGAAAATTGGGATGCTTCGACAGCAAAGAGAAATTTTATTTCTCAGATAGATAATGAGGTTGAAAGAAGACCAGATTTTAACTGGAGAAAAATTGATTTGGTAATAAGATCTAAAAATAATATCTATGTTAGAATATGAACAAGTATTCTATGGATATAATTATATATTTCATGTCATACGGGTCTTCTTCCCAGTTTGTGCACATAACCATTACTACCTTGTAGTATATTGGATGAAGAAAAACATCATTGACATCATAGATAATATAAAGCCACATAAAGATATAGATCTGTTGAAGAATTATGACATTGATATTGCTTTACTGGTATGCTTTTATCTATGTTATAAACATATTCTCTATATTGTGTTGAAATGCTTTGTATGTGTAGTTTAATTTAGTTATTTATATATTTCGCAGAAAGATATGTTCGAAGCATACTTCATAGAGAAGAAATTGATAGATCTTTCAGAAAATATAAACAAGTCTTCATTCAACTTTCTGAATTTAGAATGGGCCACAACCACAAACATAAAGGACTGCGGTGTCTATTTGATGAGGCACATGGAGACCTATGTTGGGAAAAAGGGCAATGATTGGGATATCGGCTTCTCTGTTTGTAGTCTGAAGATTATCCAAATACTCAGGGGAAGATATTGTTGCACGATGATTGCATCAATTTACAATAACTAGAGATCGGCAATGTTACAACTAGCTCATGATTGGATGGAAGTAAATATGGACAAATTGTATAAGCTAAACAACAAATACAAGAAGTTGTTTACTTGTAGAAAGAGGAAGTGAACAAAAACTGATTTTAATGTTTGATGTTAACTTATTTTTTGGATTGGTTTTAAAATGATTATTATGCATTCTGACTTTTGTTGACATGGCTAGTATGTGTAGTTGACATGACTTAAAATTGTTATCAACATGTTTTCTATGTATTGTTGACATGGATGCGTAAAACAATTATCAAATGTGGTTTTTAAACTATGCAATCTTTAATAATATGTCAACTATGAAATCAGTACAGCAACTTAAATAGAAATGTCAACAACTTGAATTGAATGTCAACAGCTCAAAAACAATTCTTGTAACTAAAAATAATTTACACCTATTTTTCTTAATTTTTAAATTTTAAATATGTACTGGCAAGATTATCATAAAAGACAAGTTAATAGTTTCCATATAAAAACTCAACATTTTGTCCATACCTTAATTATCAAATGTCAATAACTTATAGGAAAAAATTGAACATCTTGTCAATAGGCTTCATATAAAATTTCAGATAACTCAATATTTGGAACAAATTCATGAATTATGGTCATACAATACATATCAATATAAAGCAAATTAAATGTCAAAAACAAAAAAGAAAATATAAATAAACTATATGTAATGTGAATAACTAAATAAATGTCATGTCAACTGCCTTTTTTTCAAATGTTAACGATGTTAACTGTCTTTTTTTCTAATAAAATGGCGGAAAACAAATTTAATTCAAAACCCTCTATTCTAAAAACTATTTCACTAACTCACAAAAAAGCATAGCAATAAATGCCAACAAGAGAGAGATGAGCTAACCTCTATTCCATCTTCTACTCTCTCACAAATAGGTTACCGCTCAAAAAATTTCGATTACTCTCTCATATACAAACCCTTCATCTACTCGACTTCATCTCTTTTCTAGATTTCTAAATCGATTAAGAGTATTAGGAATGTCAACCGGAAAAAAAAAACACAAGTGATTCAGTTGGATCGTCGGTTGTTCCTGGAAAAACATCAGAAATGGAGGTCAACAGCAAATCAACAAATAGTACTGAAACGACTCATTCAGGTTAAAGATTTCTTTCGTTTATTAATTGTATGACTTCAATTTCAGTTTTTTGAAACACAGTTTGATTATTTAAAAGATTTTATTTTTAGATTTCATTATTTAATAATCTGATGAGTTCGACTTTTTGCTTTTTTAAAACAGCAGAAGAATAATTTTGAGGTTAAGTGGTATGTATTTAAATTTTTATGATTATTGACATTAGAAGATGTCTATTGACATAGTAGTATTGACATTTTATAAAATAAATGTTAACATAATGTATGCTTGTTTGAATTGTTGTTGACATAGTCATATGGTTCCTATAAAATAGATATGTTCTGTACAAACAAACGTGAATTCATATGTGAAGTGTCAGAGGATTACAAAGTATATCAACAGGGTATGATGGCAATTGTCATATGTATGATTGTAGTTGCTATAAATTTTGAAATGATAATACTGTATTGTTGACATTTTATACAATAATTATTCACATAATGTGAGCTTGTTTAAATGGCTGTCAAGATAGTTATATGGTTGATATAAACTAGATATGTTCTATTTAGAAAGGATTGTTTATGTTAAATAACATATGACTGCACTTGTCATATATAGGGTTGTAGTTGCTATTAATTATGATATTATATTACTGTATTGTTGACATTTTTATTGTACTTGCTTTTAAACCAGAAAAAAAGAACACAACAAAAAGAAAAAGAAGTACATCAATTGATTAGGATGAGTTGATTACATCTGAGATTAGAAGTAAAAGAAAAAATGACAAGAGACCATTAATTGCTTTTGAGATTAGAAACAAAAAACAGAATGAAATGTATACAGAGGCTAAGGAAAAGAAAAAGAAAAGTAATTTCTTTTCTAAAAGGCTTCTAGTCAAAAGGAAGAAGTGGTATTTTATTGAAACACTGAGAAAATTGAATAAGGCCCAGATTAATGCTGTCAAGGACTTGGGTTTTGTGAATGTTTTTCATTTCAACATCGATTACATTCATACCTATTTGGCATTTGAATTGGTGAAATGTTTTGATGAAACAGAGTGCAAGATAAAGCTAAATAATTGGAGGAGCGTTAGTATAACAGAGGACGATGTGGAGCTGGTATACGGATTTCCGAGAGGTAGGATAAATTACTCCAGAGCTAACTGTAAAAGTAATGAGTCTTTCATGAGAGATATAGCCAAACATTATAAAATAAAAGAAGGAGGAAATATTAGCCATAAAGCTGTGGAAGAGCTTATGTTAGAAGATAGTGAAGGAGGGCCATGGTTCAAAAGATTGTTCTTGTTACTATTAGAATCAGGAATGATTGAGCCATCAACATGTGGAACAATAAAGTCTAAGATTGGGGAAATAGTTGACGATCTGGACAATATTCGAAATGTCAACTGGTGTTCGTACATATTGTATGTTCTGAAGTTTGCAAAGGAAAATTTGTCAAAGAAAAAGATGAATGCTTTTGCAGGACCACTTCCTTTGGTCATGGTATGTTTTACGTTTCACATTAAAGATTATTAATAGTGAACATAATGTTGACATAATGTTGTATATGTAGTTGATATAGCTTATAATTGTTATTGATATGTATTTCATATGCAGCTCTGCTACATGGATAGAATTTTACAAGCCAAACGTTCAGTTCCTCGCACATTCCCATTAATGAAAGGCTGGACAAGCACACATCTCCAGGCTAGGGAAGATAGGGAGATAGATGTGGGAATATTTGGGAATGGACTTATCTTCAGAAGATATGTCCGTAATCTGGAGCAGGAGCAGGAGCAGGAGCCTCAACAACAGATTCCACACGTAGTTGACAGTGGGGTTGGGTCTTCCCAAAGCGTTGTCCCAAAAGATATCATGTAGAATGTAATGAAATACATTCAAATGATGAACTATGGGAAGACCAATCTAGTAAAAACCCTTGAACAAGTTCCTACACACGTCAAAACTAATCATCTATTTGGATTAGTGTGTGATATTGCTAGATCTGCAATTGGAAGCCCAACAACTTCTGTTCAATCTGTGGAAGACAAGTGTGTAAAATTGGCAGAGTCATTTGTTCAAGACAAAGATGAGGCATTTGACAACTGTAAAACAATATGTGAAGCACTAGTTACTGTCGAAAAGAAAAAGGAAGCACTTGAAGATTTGACTGAATTTCCAACTTTCAAATGGAGAGATTGCTATAACAAAGTAAGTACATCATTTTGTTTACATACATTTTCTCTAAGTTGAAATTAATTTTATATTAATTATAAATTACTATTTCAATAGACTACTGAAGAAGAAGTACATGAAGAACAACAAAGTGAAGAACAAGAAAATGAAGAACGAGAAGGATCAAAAGAGGACAACACATATGGCGTCAATAATGAATCAGCGTCTCCTATAATGAATCAGAGAGAGAAAAACCATTGGATAAAGAAGATAATATTGTTGAGGTAACTAAAACTAAAATTAAACAGTATATTATTTTTATAAAATGAGTGAAGTGTTGTTGACATGACTTGATAGTGTAGTTGATATGAGTTATAATAATTATTGATATGGCTTCTACGTGTAGTTGACATAACTTATACGTGTTGTTGACATGGCTTCTATGAGTAGTTGACATATTATGTACCGTAGTTGACATTACTTTTATGACAAGATATGAACCGTAGTTGACATGGCAAGAATTTGTAGTTGACATGAATTTTATGTCCACTGAAAAAAGAATATTGCTTCATTATGTGAGATTGCACTTCCAGAAGATAAAAACAAATCAGAACTCTACACAGCAGAAGTAAATGATGTTGATATACTGTCATACCTCGAAGTTCATGAAAGAGATCTCTACTACTACAATGTAGAAACAGGAAGAACACATGAATATGTATAATTTAATTATATTCATGATATAAAAAAAAATTCAAAACAGTTGACAAGATTTATGATTGTTGTCCATATGTCATTTTTATAACTTCATTTCAGGAATACGTGTGTGTATGATGATGATTTTACTTGGGCAACCAAGGAATTGTTCAACTCACTGAAGCCCCATGAAGAAATCAAATCTGGTGTTATTGACTCATGGGCTTCACATTTGAACAACATTGAAAAAGAAAAGCCAACAACATCATCTGCACGCTTTTTCATGACAACATCTCCAACAGTAAGTAATCTAAAAATTTATATAAAATATTTGAATTACAGGTTTCCTTAACCAAATATGTTAATTGCAGAATTTCAATGTTACAAATCGGCCAGAAAGTTGGAATACTATGATGGCAACGAACAAATTCATTGATGAAATAGAGAATGCGATTCAAAAATGACTAGAATTTGATTGGAGAAACATTGATTTGGTAATTAGATCTAACAATTAAATTTTTGAGAAAATATTAGGATGTGTTCTTTGAATGTAATTTTATCTTCCATGTCATTGAAAAGAGCTTGCTTGATATGTGTGTTGGTAAACACGTTGTGCGCACAGAAAGAATATAACAGGTTTCCTTGGTCCAGCAAATTCTCTAGATCACGCGGTCTAGGAACTCGTTGGTCGTCGAAAAATCCTGGTCGTCGGACACACAGAGCACTCTTTCAAAACCCTCAACCACTTTACTAAACCTAGTATAGGGAAGTAGGGATCGATCCCACAGAGATGGATGCGTAATAATCATGTTCAAGGAGTTGGACTTGTTTTTGGGGTTGGCTGCTGCCACGCATTTTTTCTTGGGTTGAGGAAAATAAACTTAACTTGGGAATTTTAAACTGCTACGCTAACAGCTAGACCTAGGCCAAACAACAAAAGCATGCACGAAAATTACCCAAACAAACACTAGATCTAAGAAACTACTCTAATTACCTAGACCTGGGAAACAAACTGACTGTGGGGACCATGACTAAAAAAGCAGAGTACGGACGAAAAGCTGGCAAAACAACTAACTCTGGTACTAACGAACAGCGACATCATCTTCTTCAATCAAATTGCGTAAAAACTCAGAAGAAAAACAACATGAACCAAACAGACTGAATCTAAACCATTTTAATGAGTAACAATAAAGAACTAAACAGATCTACAGATGCTAGACGAAGTAAAACAGAAAGCAAGCGGAAAACTCAAAATCCATGCACAACTCAACCTCCTCACTTCGGATCCAACCTCAGACGCTAAATCCACTCCGGATCCAAGCGTCCGACACAAACTCCAACCAAAAGAAACATTTCATAACTTCAGATTCAAACAACAACCTCCAATCAATCAACAAACCACAGATCTATCACCAAATTCCCAGATCGAGTACCACCGCAGCAAAAACAGAGCTCGACATAAAACTTGTTAAAAAATAAACTCTCAACAGCAGGATCTACGTGGATCAACTTGAAATATCACAGATAAACGCAAACAAACAGAAGTGAATAGATAATCAGTAGCATCAACAACCGAATCGACTCCCAAAAGTGAAGTTCGACCGTAAAAGTGCAAAACAAACTGAAATTTAAAGAGATTGTATCTTCGCCCTCAAGCGGACGGTGTTGCAACTGAAATTTCTGCAGAAATAAACCCCTTCGGAACCAAAACTACCCCAGATCTCCCATTCCCAAGTGTGTGTTATGTGTGTGAGCTAAGAGTGAGCGAAAAAAGTGATGATTTTTTTGTGTGTTGCATGCTCTTCTATTTATAGGCGTTGGAGTGGGGCCCAGCGAGGTATAGATAGACTTAGTTGCCCTCAGCTACTGACTCCCTCCTTCACGCCTTCTTTTTCCTTAGATTCTGCTCATTTTTACTTCATTCTTTCGCTAGATTGTTTCCTTCAGCACCTCCTTGATCTAGCGATTCTGTCACACACCTGGCTTATAAACCGTGTTAGACCCAGCAAAATGTAACGCTTTTCACCATATAACCGATGCATGAAATTAGCCTTATTAGTTATATAGGTCTTCTTTCCATTCTGTGAACACCGACATTACTACCTGGTAGTATATTGGCTGAAACAAAGTAAGATTGAGATCATAGACAACAGAAAAGTTAATGGCATGGATGCATTAGAGGAGTATGGACATGAAATTGGTTTACTGGTATGATTTTTTTTATCTTATTGAAACAGTCTCTACATTTTGTTGATATAATTTATGTTCAATGTTAAAATGTTTTTTATGTGTAGTTTTATTTATTTATTAATATATTTGCAGAAAGATATGTTGGAGGCATACTACAAAAATAAGAACTTGTTAGAGATATTCGAAAATATTAACAAGTCTTACCACAAGCACCAACATAAAGGACTGTGGTGTCTATTTAATGAGACACATGGAAACTTATGTTGGAAAAAAAGATAGTGAATGGAATGTTGGATTCTCTGCATGCGGCATAAAGATACTCCAGGTACTGCGTGGACGATATTGCTACAACTTGATTGCATCAAGTTACAACAACCAGAGAGTGCCCATTTTAGAAGTAGCTGATGCATGGATGGAAGAAAACAAGCACAAATTGAATAGTTTAAACAACAAATACAAAAAGTGGTTTGTTAATAGAAAGAAGTGAAACAAAATTTGGGATGTATTTAACGTTTAATGTTGTTAGCTTTCTTGTTTTGGGATGAATTTCAAAACAGCTACTATTGTGGTTTCTAACTTTTGAACTTATGAAAATGTATATTTTCTTTTAATTTTGTTATGATTCACATGACTTATTTTTATTGTTGACATGGCTTAAAATTATTGTTGACATAGTTCTGTGCGTAATTAACATAGTATGTAACGTAGTTGACATGGGTCTATACGTAGTTGACATGACTTATAATTTTTATTGACATGATTCTATGAGTAGTTAAAATACAATGTAATATAGTTGACACGACTCTAACGTGTAGTTGATATAATTGTAATACTGATATTAACATGTTCTCTATGTATAGTTAACATGGCTTGTACGTGTAGTTGACATGGCTTAAAACATAGTTGACATGACTAGTATATGCCGTTGACACGATGTGCACTATAGTTGACATAATTATATTAGTTATTGACATGGCTTGTAACATAATTGACATGACTAGTACGTGTAGTTGACACGATATGTAGCGTAGTTGACATGACTGATATGTGCCGTTGACACGATGTGCACCATAGTTGACATAATTATATTACTTGTTGACATGGCCAGTATAATTATTAAGTTGTTGACATGTGCACATTAAAAACATAAAGGAGCATGAAAGCAAGGCATGTCTAACTTGTATTGAAATGTCAACAACTTATAAACAAATGTCAACACTTTGTATAAAGGTGTACAACTCAGAAAACAAATCTTAAAATTAAAAAAACAGAATCATAAATAGATGTCAATAGAGATTAAAATCAGATATAAACAACAAACGAGAAAATGTCAATAATTTGTAGTCTATGTCAACAAATAAAAAACAACTCTGACTATTAAAAACAAAAAACATTCATGTCTGATTTCTGCCACAACTTCTAGCATTATGATCAGTAACTTTGTGACACTTTCCACAACGCTTATGAGGTTTATTTGCTTTTTCAATTGCTCTCTCTATGCCGTACTTAATCCTGCTTTTCTTGTCACTTGCACCTCCTTTTGTACTGACCACATCTGGAGCATGGGCAGTTATTTCTTCAGGAACAGCAATACCATATATGTTCATGATTGAATCATTTTTATCAAGAGAAGACGATCCAGCACAGTCGTCTTTAAAGATTTGAGGACCAATACCCGCAAGCAAATTATCCAAAGCAATCAAATTATCTTTATTCCTAAAAGCACGCTGATATAGACCAAAGTAACGTCCATGACACCTATTAGCAATCTGTAGTTTGTCATCTTTGTTAGAACCTACAGACATGTCAACAGCCTATATAAGATGTCAACAGCCAATATAAGATATGTCAACAGCTTATACAACACATGCTAAAACTTAAACTAAAATATCTATAGAAAACAGTTTGCATACCTCTGTCAGACGCACTTTCATCAATCGTGAGACCATGAAATGCCTTTAGTAATTCACTTTTAAGCCAACGGTTACCAACATATTTCTCTTGAATATTGTTGACATCTTTGTTTCTGAGAATGAAAAAAAGGTAGCTGCATAGATAACCACACCTTAAAAATAGTTTACACTCACATTCATATGACTCAGTCTCTATCTCATGTCTAACTGTAAAGATCTTCTTTCTAGCATCAGAAACTTTGAAGACCTCGATGTTCTCCAATGTGGACATACTAATCATCCGACAACTCTTATCAGCCTCAACAATCAAATCTTGTACCACTCTAAACATCCTATCTGTGTAAACAAATGCCAATTGCTTCTCAAATGCTAAATCAGTGACATATTTTGGAGTGATTACAGAATCATAATAGTCAAGCCTCTCAATTTGATTCCTTTGAGCATCAATGGCATTGTTATACTGAAGAGTGAAGTCAGCAAAATTGAACAACGGTTTCGAGTACCTCTTAAAAAAACTATTTTCAGATTCTGAAAAAGATGTTGTTCTCATTAAAGAACCCATAGGAACATCTTTAAAGAAGGTTGGGATCTACATATGTCTGATCAAAAACATATCCTTAAACCACTTATGATCTTCTACACTATATTTTTCAACAATACTAGTCCATAATATATCAAACTCATCCGGATCTAACAACTCTGACCAAACACAAGACTTAAACTCCTTACTAAACTTTTCTCTATCAGAAATTGATTTAGGTATCTTCTCAAATAACTTGCTCATAATATGCCACATACACAAACGATGCCTTGTACCAGGTAATACCTTCTCAATGGCAAGCCTCATTCCCCAATCTTGGTCAGTGATTATGATTCTTGGAGCAACACCCATGCATTCAACAAATACAGTGAAAAGCCATGAAAATGCATCACAATTCTCACCGGATACAAAACCAGCTCCAAACGCAATAGGACACCCATGATTGTCTTTCCCGGTAAATGGACCAAACACCATACGATACCTATTGAACAAATACATCAACACAAAACATCAATAATGTCAATTATAGGTATATGCTATGTCAACTATTAAATCAGAAATGATGCAAAGTACAAATGTATCATATGTCAACTACCATGTCAACTACTATCTATGTCAATTACTAAGTATAATAAATAAACTACCTGTTTGTTGAATATGTTGTATCAAATGCTACAACATCTCCAAACATGTGGTAATGCTTCCGAGACTCAGTGTCAGACCAGAATAAGCTCACTAACTTATTATCTTCAGGTGATAATTGATATTTGTAAAAAAACCCTTCACAAATTCTCTTCTTCTCTTGCATCTGATTTAGGATCATTTGCACATCCACTTCTTTTAATTTCTCTTTAATATCACGTGAACAATTCCTAACATCAGTCAACGTACACCCAACAACATCATAACCACCGAAAAACTCCTTTAATAAATTAAAAGTAGAGGTAGGACCGATGTTAGCTTTGGTGCAATCTTCAACAAACTTGTGATGAACATCATTCAAACTGCGATTACCTTTCATAAATCTCTTATGATCTTTGTCAACCATAGTATGATTGTGTTCCTCAACAAACTGATGCACAAGGTAATACTTATCACCAAAATCAGAAAAAAACTTAAAACTAATTCTCGCTCCACATCCACACCTTTTGGTGCCACGTCTATGTCTCTTCTTTGAAGATACTTCATTATCATCAGACACATTACCATCCTCAGATACACTAACATCAACATCCAACGAATCTACTGTATGAAATCCTTGTCTATTGCAAACAACATACTGAAAAATAATAACACCACCACTAGACCTATTTCCAAATCTTCGACAATCTAAACAACACTTCTGAGCATACTTTTCATAAAAGGAAATTCCTTCCTCAAGGGAAGAAAATCTTTGACCTTCATAAGGCCTCAACTCAGGCTTGCAAATTGGAATAACAGACCCTACAACATAGAATATTTACCAAGGAACATAAATCATGTCAACAGATTTTCAAGTCATGTCAACAGAGCATAAATCAACAACATAACACCTTTAGTTATCTCTAAAGAGGTTACTGAACTCTTGTAAAATTCTTAGACAATTGTTATAAGTTATGTAAGCCAAAATATCAAAACATGCTTCAAATTACCAGGATCAAAATGTCCAGTTTAATTAGAATACATCAATTCAAACACACGATGTCAACAGAATATTTAACAAGTAACATAAATCATGTCAACAGAGCATAAATCACCAACATAACACAACAAAATAATGTTAATGAAACAGAATGTCCACAAAGAGCATAACAACAACACAGAATATTTACCAACTAACATAAATCATGTCAACAGATTTTCAAGTCATGTCAACAGAGCATAAATCACCAACATAACACAAAAAAATCATATTAATAAAAATCAAACCAAACTACCTCCACCATTCGTAAATCATGTCATCAGATTTTCAAGTCACGTCAACGCAAATCAAGAGACTTACGTAAATTACCCCTATAGTTATCTCTAAAGAGGTGGCTGCACTCTTGTAAAATTCTTAGACAATTGTTATAAGTTATGTAAGCCAAAATATCAGAACAAGCTTCAAATTACCAGGATCAAAATATCCAGTTTAATTAGAATACACCGATTCAAACACACGATGTCAACAGAATAATTAACAAGTACACATAAATCATGTCAACAGAGCATAAATCACCAACATAACACAACAAAATAATGTTAATGAAACAGAAAGTGAACAAAGAGCATGGCAACAACACAGAATATTTACCAAGGAACATAAATCATGTCAACAGATTTTCAAGTCATGTCAACAGAGCATAAATCAACAACATAACACAACAAAATAATGTTAATGAAACAAAAGGTCAACAAAGAGCTCATAACCCATACTTCTCCCTTGAAAGCTCACAACTGATTAAGAAAAAAGGGTTAAAACAGTCTACACCTAAAGTATCCATAGATTCCAAACTCAACCATGTTTCTCAACCTTCTCAGTATTTATGGTCTTTTGCTTAGCCAATAACCAACTGATTTTTTTAAGTCAAGTTAAGGACTCTGATTATGGTTATATCATATGGACTTTTACATTTAAGAAAATCCAACCAAACATTGATCCACTTAGACTAACGTTTATTTCCTCGGTCAAGAATTATTGAGCTGATTTCTCAAGTAGCTTCCCATAAATCAGAAAATTATCCCTATAGTTATATCTAAAGAGGTGGTTGCACTCTTGTAAAATTCTTAGACAATTGATATAAGTTATGTAAGCCAAAATATCAGAACAAGCTTCAAATTACCAGGATCAAAATATCCAGTTTAATTATAATACACCAATTCAAACACACGATGAATATTTAACATAAATCATGTCAACAGAGCATAAATCACCAACATAACACAACAAAATAATGTTAATGACACAGAAAGTGAACAAAGAGCATGGCAACAACACAGAATATTTACCAAGCAACATAAATCATATCAATAGAGCATAAATCACCAACATAACACAAAAAAATCATGTTAATGAAAATCAAACCAAACTACCTCCACCATTCGTCGACGTAGACTCGGAATAAGATGAAGAATCCATCAAATAACACTTAGCTTTTGATTACGAACTGAAATCGAACCTAAAGATGAGAAAATAAAAAAAAAACTAATTAGGAACAAATTTGACTGGGCATCAACAAATAAAGGATAAAAATAGAATCAAAGTCGGTAAAATCGACCGAAAAACGTCAAAATCAACAAAGAAATCCGTCGAACAGGTCGTCTGTTTTTCGAAAATTGAATCGCAAATCAGGTATCGTTGAAATCGTTGAAACCGTCTGAGTCTAATTTTGCAAATCAATTGAATCATCAATCGTTAAAATAGATTCAATGATTGGTATAATTCAATAGATGAAATCTCACCAGAATCGTGATCAGAGACGAATTAGGATGAAGAACCCTAAATTAAAACGCGAAAAGACAGTTTTACCCTTTCATATTAAATTAATCTAATAATATTTATTGTGTGGCAAAATCTGGACAACTCATTTAATAAAAATGAGTGGCTGATATTGCATCTCATTTCTCAATTAGCCTAAATAATCTCAATTGATCATGATCCTATATATATATATATAGAGTCCTATTAACCACAAATCCACCCTTAAAGACCGCTAGAGACCAAATTAGGGCCACTCATTTTTCTTAATCTTATGGTTATGATTAATTTACAATTAATTTAATATATTATTAAATAAAAACGTATTTTTTTTAAATTTTTTATTTTTTTTTATTTTTTTTTAAATTTTTTAAAAAAATTTTTAAAATTTTTTTAAAATTTGTTTTATTCGATAAAAACTTGATGGAGTAAATAATGAACTATATTCACTACATAATGAACTAAATGAATGTATGTTATGAACTTATTACTTTATTCAGTCGTGCTATTACTTCATTCCGTTAGTTTATTACTTCATTCAGTCATGTTATTACTTCATTCTATTAGTTTATTACTTCATAATGTGTTATGAAATAATTATCTTTCAGTTGGGTTTAGGGTTATTACTTCATTCCGTTAGTTTATTACTTCATTTATTCATGTTATTACTTCATTCTGTTACTTATTACTTCATTCCGTTAGTTTATTACTTCATTCCATTAGTTTATTACTTCATAATGTGTTATGACATAATTATCTTTTAGTTGGGTTTAGGGTTATTACTTCATTCCGTTAGTTTATCACTTCATTCAATCATGTTATTACTTCATTCTATTAGTTTAGTACTTCATTCTATTAGTTTATTACTTCATTCAGTCATGCTATTACTTCATTCCGTTAGTTTATTACTTCATTCTGTTATGTTATTACTTCATTTCATTAGTTTACTACTTCATTTCATTAGTTTATTACTTCATTTTATTATTTTATTACTTCATAATGTGATGACATAATTATCTTTCAGTTGAAGTAAATTCAGTATATAATGAATGTGAAAAATTACTTCATAACATACATTCATTTAGTTCATTATGTAGTTAATATAGTTCATTATTTACTCCAGCAAGTTTTTATCGAATAAAAAAAAATTCTAAAAAAAATTTTTAAAAAAAATTAAAAAATAAATTTAAAAAGTTTTTATTTAATAAAATATTAAATAAATTCTAAATTAATCATAACCATAAGATTAAGAAAAATGAGTGGCCCAAATTTGGTCTCTAGTTCGGTCTTTAAGAAGGGTTCGACATTGATCATTAGAGCATCCTCATCCGTGCTCTTAGCTAAGAGCATCCCCACCCACTTTTACTCCTTGTCCTTAGCTAAGAGCACAACACCCACATCCGTGCTCTTAGCTAAGGACAAACTCAAGGGTCTCACCATTCTATTATTCAATTTAAATACTCCAATTATTAAAAACATTTCTACATTATAAAAATACATTAAAAATAAAAATTACATAATTAAAATCCTAAAAAATAAAAATACATAATTAAAATCCTAGAAAATAAAAAATACATAATTAAAATCTTAGAAATTAAAAATTACACACGTGGAAGACTAGTCCTCTATCCCCAATTTCCTCTTGAGACCCTGGATCATTTGCTCATGTGTTGCAAGTTGATCCGGAGTCATCCGAGATGTATCGTTCATATAGAGTTGACTCAAGATGGCCCACAACGTGTTGTTCAGGGGTGGAGGAGGCACAAAGGGAGCGGGTAAGGACGGTAGCCACCCGGAGCTTGCGAACCTTGGGTTTGAGGAGGGGCCGTAAATTGGGTTTCCGGACTATATCCGGCCTCGGAGTCGAACCAATCGTGGTTCCAACCGCGATTGCTGGAGGGGTGATCGCCGGAGCCGGACATTGTGTAGTGTGGTGGGAATTTAGATGATAGAGTATGAGGAAAAAAGATGAGAGAATGTAGATGATGATAGAATAGATAATAGATGAGAATGTGATTTTTTTTGTGTTGGAGTGGGGGTATTTATAGATGAAAATGTGAATTTTGGGGAAAAAAAATTGAAAAATAAATTAAAAGTGGATAGAAAACGGATATATTTTTTCGGAAAGTGGGAAAATATATATTTTTTATTTAAAAACATTTTTTAAAATAAATTTCGAATTTTTTTAAAAATAAAAAATAAAAAAACGAAATTGCCAATGGCTATGCCGTTGGCCAATCAGAAGCTGCCACGTAATGGTGCTCAGCGGCATGGACGTGCTCTTAGCTAAGTGCAGCGCCGTGCCGCTGGCACGGACGGACGAGGCTCAGCGGCGGACGGACAGACGAGTGCTCAGCGGCACGGACGGACGAGCAGCTGAGCTGCTACCGCTGCGGATGCTCTTAAGGTCCTATTGCCCCCTTAGTGTCCATTTCCTTCTTAATATCATCCATTAGATTTAATGGATGGACGGACTAGATGATTCTTTGATAAAGGATCTCGTGTTGCATTATTCGGCATAATCTGTGCATTATATGGGTATAATTGTAAAACTACAGTAAATCAAACGGGTTTCAAAATGGAAGGAGCGAGATTTAAGCGAGATTTTCATAGATACTCACTCTCTCTCTCATTCCAACCGTCTCACTCCTCAACCCACGACCAAAAATCGTCTCCTCTAATTCCCCTTCATTTCCAAACCTTAGGCGCTACACCAAGCCACCGGAAATCAACCCAAGCTTCGATTTTCATCGATTAACCAAGCTTCTAACGATGTTCGTTAGTCGAAACCTCAGTACCACCGCGCTCAACCACGAATTTCAAGACCACAACAAGGTAGGGTTTAAATGCTTCGACTTTTTGTAATACCAAATTTTAATTATCGATTTTCACCGACGAAACACCACCTAGTAGTCGATTCAATGTTTTCTCCCAGACAATATGACGGTTGGGACACGCGTTTTTGGTCGATATTTTTGTAAATCATGAAATTGTCTGCATTTTCGTTAGGGTTTTGTACATAATTGAAGTTTTTATTTAATTATCAGTCTACAATTGTCGAATGGGCGATAGTATACTGGAAATCTTAACCAGTTTGATATTTTGTTCGTCTAACAGATCCACAATGACAAAAAGATGTCGACTGTTCAAATCTCAACCCACCCAGGCGGCTGCATGTGAGCAGTGAATTGCATTTGGCTCTTTAATTCATAGAGTAGTGGCATGCATTATGTTTTTTTTTTAAGCTTCATCAATCGGTCTAATATGAAGAATGTTATATGTGTTGCTGTAATTGTTTGGTTGATGATTTCGGATTTTTCCAGTATTTGCTTCCATTTGTACATTATGCATTTAACTGGACTTTTACATTAGCATGTATATGGTACATTTTTTATACCGTTTTGTACATTACATTAGTTTAATTTGATACATTATTCATCCTATTCTGTTGCAAGCTACATTATTTATACCGTTTTGTACATTACATTACCAATTTTCATACATTACTGACAAGTTACAGTATGAAATATTGTGTTCGATATTATACAGACATTATATACAAAGTTTGGTACATTATTAGTCAGTTACTACTCATTATATGAACTTCTTGGTACATTACTGAGTTGCATGGGAAAATTTAAATATCTTTTGGTACATTATTTTATGTTGTCTTGCATTATGTGTTATTTATCGTACATTACTGGCCTGATATATTAACCATTACTGTTGTTGCTATTACAAATGCATTATACTTTTTTTTTTGTACATTATTGATCTGTTACATCACTGATATAATAATTTACTTTTGCTAAACCAGGAGGTGTTTGAGGAACTTGGCAGCAATGACGATCTCAATTCACCCAACCAGGAGTTGTTGGAGAAAGATGAACCAAGTAGGCTTGTTCGGAAATGCTCATGCCCATGGATCAACCTCATTCCTTGTGCGTTGCGGCGTCAGCGACGGCTCTGTGGCGGTCCCGATGAGAGAGGATTTTGCAGCACCTAATCGTAACAAGAAAGACAACAACATGTACTTCAGAAAGTGTCCAACTAATTTGAAATAGATTTGTAGGGTATTTTGTCTAGATTTATGACGATGTAAAGCACTTGGTATGGTTTGAATTAAATTTTCTTTCATAATTATTCTCCTCAATCTGTACATTATTAGATACTATTAGTACATTATTTACTGTACCAAATCTTAAACACATTAAAAAATGAAATTTAATTCATGTTGTGGTGCTATAACCTAGCCATGGGTTGCTAAACCATAGGGGAATGATTCAAACTCTCTGCCCTTTGTGATGGTTCTGTTTGTGAGTGGGTACTACAACCTAGCCCCATGGATTGCTAAACTCAAAGGGCATGAATTCAATTTCCTTTCAACGTTACTATTCAGTCTGTACATTATTCAATGATCCGTGCACATTATTAGAAACTATTGGTACATTATTTACTGTACCAAATCTTAAACGCATTAAAAAATAAAATTTAATTCATGTGGTGGTGCTATAACCTAGCCTCATGGGTTGCTAAATCCAAGGGGAATGATTCCTACTCTCTGTCCTTTTGTGATTGTTCCGTTTGTGAGTGGGTACTACAACCTAGCCCCATGGATTGCTAAACCCAAAGGGCATGAATTCAATTTCCTTTCAACATTATTCTCTTCTATCTATACATTATTCACTGATTCGTGTACATTATTAGATACTATTGGTACATGATTTATTATACCAAATCTTAAACGCATTAAAAAATAAAATTAATTCATGTGGTGGTGCTATAACCTTGCCCCATGGATTGCTAAATTTATTGTAATAATAATTATTATTATAATTATTATTATTAATCAAAATAATAATTTTAATAATAATAATAATAATAATAATAATAATAATAATAATAATAATAATAATAAAATCTTTCTTAAATTGTTCACCAGCAAACTTAATTATAAAAATTCAAAAACGAATTTTGATGATGGATTGCTAAATTAAACAAAGTATGTAGTATATTTCAAAAAATTAATATTTGCTACGGTTTCAATTTCAGCGATTTACGTGCTATTTAATTATAATATGCTATAAAAAATTAATAGTAGAAAGATGTAGTTTAGATTAAGATAATTAATTAAGGAAATCAAATCATGGGAGCCTTGAATTTAGGAACAATATATAACGTCAATAATGGAAGAAACTGACTTAATTTCTCATACCAAATCTGTCCTTTTTTGAATTAAAATAATAATTTTATTAATAATAGGAGCATGAATCTAGGTCATTAGATTACAAAATCATGGGGTTGAGATTGAAAAGAACAATAGAACAAAAGATAGAAAAAGGATATGAATACATCCAATATATATATTTCCTATATATATATATATATATATATATATATATATATAGGTTTGTGTTAAAATGACAACCCTTCTTAAAATGACAACGTGACAACGCTTATACAGCAATATGATAAACGCTACACAGCAATATCCAACACGTTAGACAGCAATTTATAGATTGTTGTCTAACGTGTTGGATATTGCTGTTCAAGAAAAATTGCTGTTTAAAGACTAGAACATTGCTGCCCGTCTTTTTTGGGGTTTTTTTTTTTTTTTTGCCACGTGGCAGCTTATTATTCGTCCACGTGTACAAATGATTGGCTAGGAATGGTGGTATGGTATATACTATTGGCAAAACAGAACTTTATTATGAACGGAGGGAATAACATAAAAATAGCAATAATTATATATTTTCACAGTGATGAAAAAACAAAATTAATATTACTATATAATTATCGTGAACCATTCCTCTTATCGCCAATCCCAATTAGAATGAAACTCTATAGATTTCTATTATGATATCAGAGTAAGTCACTGACTATGGGCCAAATTTAACTAACCCAATTAAATACTCCCTCCGTCCATCAATACAGGATCAATTTTGACTAAGCACGAGTTTTAATAGAAATGTAGTAGAAAGTGAGTGGAAAATAGTAGAAGAATCTACATTATTCTCTTTCTTACTTTACTATTTCTCCATTTTAACTATTTATTACTCCCTCCATCCCACAAGAATATGTACTCTTTCCTTTTTAGGTCATTCCACAAGAACATGCACTTTCTAATTTTGGAAAGTTTTTTCTCTCTAATGAGGTGGACCCATTCTCCACTAACAAAACTTTAATTACTTTTTCTCTCTACTTCTGTCTTACTTTACCAATTTTATATTAAAACACGTGCCGAAACTAAAGTGCATATTCAATGGGGACGGAGGGAGTATCATTTTTATAAAACGAGTGTGGAAAAGTTAACGGGACTACTAAAGTGGGACAGAGGAGTATTAGTTTTATATTGAAATGTGAGTTAAATAAGTTAGGAGAATGTGGGGTCCATTACCAAAAGTAGTAGAAAAGGCAAATGTGACATTTAGACAGACGAAAATGGCAAAATGTGACACTTATTGGTGGACGGAGGGAGTAGTTGAACTTTAAACTTGGGCTTATTCAATAAAAGGTTTGTACAACCCGATCAGGAAAAAAAAATCTAATCCCTCTAAAATTCACCTTGAAGGGTTTAAAAGAACTGTTAGCAAATGAAATAAATTGAAGGGTATTCCTTTTTTGTACGTCCTACCTAGAGTGAGACGTTTTCTTTTTTGGCAATAATTAACTCACTCATTTCTCTTATTTTATCATCTTATCTGTTACATACTCTGTTATTTATCTTACTTTATAATGTCTTTTCATTCTTACTTTATTACTCCTTCCGTCCGTGAATAGGAGTCCAATTTTATTCTGGCACGAGTTTTAAGAAATGTTAAGAAAAGTGGGTGAAAGAAAGTTAATGGAATATGAGCTCACTTGTATATATTAGTTTTAAATGAAATGTGGGTGGAATGAGTTGGTGTAAGGTGGGATCTCTTTACCATTTATAGTAATAATGAACCGGGACTCCTATTCGCGGAGGGACCAAAATGAAAAAACGGACTTCTATTCGCAGACGGAGGGAGTATCTCATTCTCTTTCATATTTCATTCTCTCTTTTACTTTATTATTATAAGTTTAATCAATTAAACATCAATTACTTAAATTCGTGTATCAAAATAGAAACGTCTCACTTAAGTTAGGACGAAGAGAGCATGACAATATCCTACATTAGTCAAAAGAGAAAATTCAAATCATTTTATAAGTCAAATAGGTCACTCCTCCTATCACCAATTAATTTTAGGATAGAACCTTATCTATTTTTATAATATACTCCTTCGTAACTCTATATCTGAGTCATATTCTTTTTTGGGATATTCCACTATAACTGAGTTTTTTTTTTTTTTGGCAAATGGGAACATATCATCTCTTTCTTATTTTACTCTAAATTACTTTAACCTCTCTTCATCTTTCCCTCCGTTTCATCTTAATTTTTTTCATATCTTATTCAACTTAATATAATTTTCTTAAATCTAATCCATAAAAGAAATACTATCTCTTTAAAGAGACAGAGGGAGTGCAACATAGGAATAATAGTAGTATCGCAGAAACCATATTTTGTACATTACTGTATTGTACATGGCTGACTGAATATTAAACAAAATTAATACTCCATCCGTCCCAAGGAAGATGATCCCTTCTTTGGGTGGCACGGGATTTTATGCAGTTATATTTTATGTGGTAAGAGGAGAGAGTAAAGTAAGAGAGAGGGAATAAAGTAAAGATAAATGTGTTTCCATTTTAAGTAATGGGTCATCTTGATTGGGACAAACCAAAAAGGAAAGTGGGTCATCTTCAATGAGACGGAGGGAGTAGTACCAAAAGATAATCTATTCTCAAAAAAGTACTCCTTCTGTTTAAACATAAACAAAATTAATAGTACCAAAAGATAGTCTATTCTCAAAAAAGTACTCCTTCTGTCTGTTATTAGGAATCTCTATTTTCCATTTTACTATGTTCATAATAAGAAATTTAGTTTACTTTTATTATAAATGGTAGATATGTGTCACATATACTAACTTATTACTTGCGTTTTATTATAAAGCTAATGTTCTTTCCGTCTCAACTAAGTTGAGTCAATTCTTTTTTTGCACTCGTTTCAAAAAAATCGTAATAAATAGTTAATGTAGATATATAGTAAAGTAAAAATGAGTAAAAATGAGAATAATATAGAGAATAGTCTTATCTACACTATTCTCGTATTTATTTTATTATATATCCACTTTAACTATTTATTACTACGATTTTTTTAAAACTGGGAGATAAAAAGAAGTGACTCAAGTTTCTTAAAGATAGAGAGAGTAGTATTAAAAAATGGATTCTACATTCCAACTTTTTTATCTATTTCTTTTTATATTCTTTAAAAGTTGTGTCGAATTCAAATAAAACCCGTAAATAGGGAGAGTATAGATTTCTTATTTGAATTAAGACCCCTAAATAAAGAGAGTACAGATTTCTTATTTGAATTATGTTATCGCGTCAAAAACTTGCATATTAAGTACAAGGTAGCACTCTAAAGTATAGTCTATTTGTTCTATTGAGAATGAGATTTCTTTCAGATAAATGATTTCTTAACCCACTATTATGTTTACACACACACACATACACAACTCATTATTCCTCTTTGTTCTTTTTTCTTTTCCTTTTTGGAGTTATTTATAACAGGCAAATTCGAGTATACCAATTTAGAAAATGCCGAGGAATATTAATAGGCTTATTATGGTCGGAAAATCATGGAGAAATGTCTTATATATATGGACGGAGTGGAAAGAGATGAAGAATATATGGAGCTTTAACTAATTATAGTGATTGCGTATAAAATTTGTCAAAGATGATAACGATGTTGCATAATAATCACATCAGTTAAATAATTACATATATATAGTAAAAGAGGATAGCCAATTTTGTAATTTTTTCACAAGAAAAATAATATGTCTAGTTTAAGAGTGACAAGGCGTCGATTTTAGTTCATTAGAAAAAATTCTGGAAATTTAAAGTTTGTTAGACCATCTTCAACCATTTACATCAAACTCAAACTCAAACTCATTTTGAGGATACGTCACACCAAAAAGTAGTTTTACTCCAACTATTTACACCAAATTCAAAATTTACATTATTTTTGGGTTTTTGTCTCAAATTTTTTGCAGTAACACCATATTTGGTGTTGTTTCATAAAAAACACTAAAAATGGATTTGAGTTAGGTGTATGGTTGGAGAAGATTTCTACACCAAAACTCATTTATGGAGTACGATTGGAGATGGTCTTAGCACCATAGTAGGATTTCCCTTATGATCTTAATTTCAGATAAATTCAAAGGATAAGCGACAACTTAACATATTGACATGTTTTATTTTGAAAAAATGTGTGATATGTTTATTTTAAAAAAAGTCAATGTTTCATTATGGAAAATAAAATAAAATTAAATTAAAGAAATATGTCCCCACTCGTGTATATTGAGTTTTGAAGTCAAACTTCATGTCCAATTTGAAGCACTTAGTATTTATGTTTTGTGGGGAATTCACGTGTAAATCTTACTAAATTATTCGTTTTAGATCTATACTATAGTACTTATTTTTTTCTATAAAGTTTTTTCATAAAAAATTAAAGTACGAATGATAGCATGAGAGATTAAGAGATGAATACAAAACTGGTCTGGGAGTAGTATTTTTAAGCTACCATTGATAAAAGATTTCCCTTTACATTCCAATTTTATTTTCAAAGTTATTATTTAAATCTTCCATGTCATGAGTTAACTATGATTAGCGGGAATGGCCCACATAATATTTTGACATGTATACAAGCATGAGTTATTCAATAATTAGCATTAGTGAAGGTATTCAAACAGCACCTTTATTATAGCAATACAAAGTACAAGTAGGAAAATATTGAATAGAGAAAAGTCAAGAAAAATAAAAAAGGTCATATGCATAGATTTCATTGGGTAGCATCACATATTCAACTCTTGGTTAGAAGTTAGAGGTGTGTGCAAAGCAAAGCCGCTTTATTCGTTTTACGATTGATAGATTTAAATCATGGAATGCATAGTATTCTCCCTATTATCACCAAACAATGACTAGTAGTAATAAATTAACAATTAGTGGGACGAATCAAATCTTTTATTTTCTTCCGTCACAATCATTAATAAAGAATGTTTTATAGTTGTACAGTTTTAATTTATTTTCCTTTTTAAAAAAACTCAGCGATTCCCGGCTATATAAGTAGAAGCAGCCAAGTTGGGAAGGCACCAAACCAAAAATCTCACTTATATTGGGGCAAAAAATGGAGATAGATCAAAGTAAAAATGAAGAATCATCACAAGAAAAATGGGTTTACGATTCTTGTGTTGATCATAAAGGAAGAATTCCTGTCCGAGCTTCCACCGGCGCATGGAAAGCTTCTGTTTTCATTATAGGTAAGCAATTACTAGTAAATTTGATAAATGTTAGTATAATTCGATGTCGAACTAATTTTTAGTGCCGAACTGCCGAACCCATCATTATTAGTTTGTTTTAGGTCATTTTAGAACATTGTCATACCTAAAAACGTACTAAGAATGACCTTATTATAGTCTAAAATTAACATTTGTAGTGTAGTTATGTGTTGTGCAACAAGATTGAGCTCATTTGATGGATTGTGTAAATATTTGTGGGCAGTGATCGAGTTCAGTGAGAGGCTAAGCTACTTCGGTTTGGCAACAAGCTTGATCATATATCTAACAAAGGTTCTCCACTACGACATCAAAACTGCTGCTAAAAGCGTCAACTATTGGTCCGGCGTCACTACGCTCATGCCCCTTTTTGGTGGCTTTCTCGCCGATTCCTACCTCGGCAGATTCTCCACTGTTCTACTTTCCTCCATCGTCTATCTCATGGTAATTAATTAGACTGAGTTAAGATCAAATATGAATAATGTAATGCTAATTCTGAACCAACTATATAGGGGTTGATTGTGTTAACAATGTCGCGAGAGGTCCCGGTGCTGCGCCCTTGCGGGGCCGCGGCGCCGTGC
Source organism: Salvia hispanica (assembly GCF_029641045.1). Taxonomy (NCBI): domain Eukaryota; kingdom Viridiplantae; phylum Streptophyta; class Magnoliopsida; order Lamiales; family Lamiaceae; genus Salvia; species Salvia hispanica. The sequence goes on along the minus strand of NC_142697.1, from coordinate 8,446,031 downwards.
AGCGAGCCAAGGAGGATCCATGAGGTGTTCTTCTTCCTGGCGATCTACTGCATCTCAGTGGGGACCGGCGGCCACAAGCCCTCTCTCGAGAGCTTCGGGGCCGACCAGTTCGACGAGGATCATCCGGTGGAGCGCCTCCACAAGATGTCCTTCTTCAACTGGTGGAACTCCGGCCTCTGCTGCGGCCTTCTCCTCGGCGTCACCGTCGTGGTCTACGTCCAGGACCACGTCAGCTGGGCCGCGGCCGACATCATCCTCACCTCCGTCATGGCCTTGTCTATTTTGATATTCTGCTTGGGACGGCCCCTGTACCGGTTCAGGAAGCCGGCCGGGAGCCCCCTGACGCCGCTGTGCCGCGTGGCCGTCGCGGCGTTCAGGAAGAGGCGGCTGGCTCCTCTGCCACGGGCGGACCAGCTCTACGAGGTTGCGAAATCGGACAAGGGGCGGCTGCTGTTCCACACGGATAAGCTCAAATTCCTCGACAAGGCCGCCATCGTGGAGGTGGAGGCGGAGAAGCAGAGCCCGTGGCGGCTGGCGACGGTGACGGAGGTGGAGGAGATGAAATTGATGATCAACATGATCCCCATCTGGATCACCACTCTCCCCTTCGGAATCTGCGTGGCGCAGAGCTCCACCTTCTTCATTAAACAGAGCACCACGCTGGATCGCGCTGTCGCCGGCGGCAAATTCACCATCCCGCCGGCGTCCACGTACGCACTGGCCGCGATAGGGATGATCGCGGCCGTGATCATATACGACAAAATCCTAGTCCCGTTTTTCCGGAGGGTGACAGGGAACGAGAGGGGGATCAACATTCTTCCTCGGATCGGGATCGGGATGTGCTTCACAGCACTGTCGATGGTGGTGGCGGCGGCGGTGGAGAGGAAGAGGCTCAAATCGGATGATTCTAATTCGATGAGCGTGTTCTGGCTGGCGCCGCAATTTCTGATAATCGGAGTTGGGGATGGATTTGCCCTGGTGGGATTGCAGGAGTATTTTTACGATCAAGTGCCGGATTCGATGAGGAGTTTGGGGATTGCGCTGTATTTGAGTGTGATCGGGGCAGCCAATTTTTTGAGCAGCCTATTGATAACGGTGGTTGATCATGTGACGGAGAAGAGCGGGAAGAGTTGGTTTGGGAAGGATTTGAATAGTAGCCGTTTGGATTACTTCTACTTGTTGCTGGCCGGGATTACGACGGCCAACCTCGCCCTCTATGCCTTTGTTGTCAGTCGCTATTCTTACAAGAATGTGAGGAATACCACGGTTGCTGTCTACGACGCCGACGCTAGGAATATGGCTTAATTGTAATGTATTACTAGTATACACCCTTTGTAATTTCAGATCTGAATGTATGTTTTGTTTTTAATGATCCCTTTTTTGTGGGTTAATTTGCAATCTTCAAACCTTTGCAGTTTAAATAGTTTAGGGCTTTGTGAAGTGATCCTCCAGTCTCAACAATAGCAGTGGCTTTATTGTATTGAGTCCAATCCATGAAAAAGGTGAAACGACAAATGCAAAGAATAAATAACTAGAAATTGTTAGAGAAAAACGTAATCTTCTTAAAAGTATTTTCACAGTTTTTTACTTTTTTCTTCATTTTCGCTTTTTATCATTCTAAGCTAGTAAGCATTATCATTTATCAACCTCTCTTGCATTTATTGTTTTGTTACTCTAGTTTATTGCCCTTCTCATTTTTTTCTTTCTCTAGTTTGTTTAATTTATCTCCCTCTTAAAGAAGTATTGAACCATCCTAGAGAACAATTGGTTTTTGGACTTAAGCCAAAGCTGGAGAAGTTGTCGAGCAAGAGGATGAGAAGCTGGTTGTCGTTGAGATTTTATTGTTTTGGTTAAGATTCACTATCAATGCAACGGGGATGAGAAAGACTCTGATTTTGATATTTTTTATTCGGTAAAATTTCGAAGGATTTGTTAAATGTTTTCTATAAAATTAGTTTTGATTTTCTGTAAAAAAAATTATTGTTTTTGGGTTTTCTCTAAATCTTTTGGTATGATTTATTATAATACAAAAAAGAATAAATGCATATTGATATCATAATGTATATCTGATAAAATGTTAAAATGAGTTTATTTTTTTGTTGCTCAACTTATCCCACTACAAAAAAAACGCTGTTTACCGAGCACCACTAGCGAGCACATCAAAGAGTGCTCGGAAAATAGCGAGCACTTCAAACTATGCTCGGCAACATTCCAAGCACAAATGAAGGTGCTCGGCAATATCACGAACGGGGGAGTTAACTTGCGAGCAATACCGAGCGCGGTCAACGTGATCGGTTTAGTAATTTAAGTCCGGGAAGCGTTGTGCTCGGTAAAAGCCGACCACTGCTTTGGTGCTCGGCATTTCAGAAAAAAATATTAGTATTGCTTTTACATAATTCCGAGCACGTCTAAGGTGCTCGGAATATCCCAAGCACTTGGATAGTGCTCGGAATGTTTAAAATAATTCTATTTTATGTTCAAAATAGATTTTAATATTTTTGATGAATGATCGAAAAATTTTCACACATGAAAATTTTTCTAGATATTTTTTATACAATTAAAAAATATTGGCATGTTTGAAATTTTTATTGTTGTTGAATAATTATTATTTGTACTATAATTTTATGTAATTGCCGAGCATTTTCTTTGTGCTCGGTAAATGCCGACCACTGCTTTGGTGCTCGGCATTTCAGAAAAAAATATTAGTAATGCTTTTACATAATTCCGAGCACTTCTACGGTGCTCGGAATATCCCAAGCACTTGGACAGTGCTCGGAATGTTTAAAATAATTCTATTTTATGTTCAAAATAGATTTTAATATTTTTGATGAATGATCGAAAAATTTTCACACATGAAAATTTTCTATAATATTTTTTTATACAATTAAAAAATATTGGCATGTTTGAAATTTTTATTGTTGTTGAATAATTATTATTTGTACTATAATTTTATGTAATTGCCGAGCATTTTCTTTGTGCTCGGTAAATGCCGACCACTTCGTCGGTGCTCGGCATTTCAGAAAAAAATATTAGTAATGCTTTTACAAACTTCCGAGCACGTCTACGGTGCTCGGAATATCCCAAGCACTTGGATAGTGCTCGGAATGTTTAAAATAATTCTATTTTATGTTCAAAATAGATTTTAATATTTTTGATGAATGATCGAAAAATTTTCACACATGAAAATTTTTCTAGATATTTTTTATACAATTAAAAAATATTGGCATGTTTGAAATTTTTATTGTTGTTGAATAATTATTATTTGTACTATAATTTTATGTAATTGCCGAGCATTTTCTTTGTGCTCGGTAAATGCCGACCACTGCTTTGGTGCTCGGCATTTCAGAAAAAAATATTAGTAATGCTTTTACATAATTCCGAGCACTTCTACGGTGCTCGGAATATCCCAAGCACTTGGACAGTGCTCGGAATGTTTAAAATAATTCTATTTTATGTTCAAAATAGATTTTAATATTTTTGATGAATGATCGAAAAATTTTCACACATGAAAATTTTCTATAATATTTTTTTATACAATTAAAAAATATTGGCATGTTTGAAATTTTTATTGTTGTTGAATAATTATTATTTGTACTATAATTTTATGTAATTGCCGAGCATTTTCTTTGTGCTCGGTAAATGCCGACCACTTCGTCGGTGCTCGGCATTTCAGAAAAAAATATTAGTAATGCTTTTACAAACTTCCGAGCACGTCTACGGTGCTCGGAATATCCCAAGCACTTGGATAGTGCTCGGAATGTTTAAAATAATTCTATTTTATGTTCAAAATAGATTTTAATATTTTTGATGAATGATCGAAAAATTTTCACACATGAAAATTTTTCTAGATATTTTTTATACAATTAAAAAATATTGGCATGTTTGAAATTTTTATTGTTGTTGAATAATTATTATTTGTACTATAATTTTATGTAATTGCCGAGCATTTTCTTTGTGCTCGGTAAATGCCGACCACTGCTTTGGTGCTCGGCATTTCAGAAAAAAATATTAGTAATGCTTTTACAAACTTCCGAGCACGTCTACGGTGCTCGGAATATCCCAAGCACTTGGATAGTGCTCGGAATGTTTAAAATAATTCTATTTTATGTTCAAAATAGATTTTAATATTTTTGATGAATGATCGAAAAATTTTCACACATGAAAATTTTCTATAATATTTTTTTATACAATTAAAAAATATTGGCATGTTTGAAATTTTTATTGTTGTTGAATAATTATTATTTGTACTATAATTTTATGTAATTGCCGAGCATTTTCTTTGTGCTCGGTAAATGCCGACCACTTCGTCGGTGCTCGGCATTTCAGAAAAAAATATTAGTAATGCTTTTACAAACTTCCGAGCACGTCTACGGTGCTCGGAATATCCCAAGCACTTGGATAGTGCTCGGAATGTTTAAAATAATTCTATTTTATGTTCAAAATAGATTTTAATATTTTTGATGAATGATCGAAAAATTTTCACACATGAAAATTTTCTATAATATTTTTTTATACAATTAAAAAATATTGGCATGTTTGAAATTTTTATTGTTGTTGAATAATTATTATTTGTACTATAATTTTATGTAATTGCCGAGCATTTTCTTTGTGCTCGGTAAATGCCGACCACTGCGTCGGTGCTCGGCATTTCAGAAAAAAATATTAGTAATGCTTTTACATAATTCCGAGCACTTCTACGGTGCTCGGAATATCCCAAGCACTTGGACAGTGCTCGGAATGTTTAAAATAATTCTATTTTATGTTCAAAATAGATTTTAATATTTTTGATGAATGATCGAAAAATTTTCACACATGAAAATTTTCTATAATATTTTTTTATACAATTAAAAAATATTGGCATGTTTGAAATTTTTATTGTTGTTGAATAATTATTATTTGTACTATAATTTTATGTAATTGCCGAGCATTTTCTTTGTGCTCGGTAAATGCCGACCACTGCTTTGGTGCTCGGCATTTCAGAAAAAAATAAATTCGCACATTGTTCAGCTATAATAAATTCTGAACTGTTTTTAGCGAGCGCCTTTGTAATGTGCTCGGAAAATTCCGAGCACATCGTACTAGTGCTCGGAATTATTCAGATCTTTTACACCTACCATTCCTTTATTCTTCTCATTCTATCCACCTACGAATTTTTCATCTTCTTCGAATTTTCCTCTTCTTCACTCACATTTCAATAATTTTTTCAACAATTTCTTTAAATCGGAGTGTTCCCATGGCTTGTAGTCACCCCATCTTCTAAATTATATAAAGGTATCACTATAATCATTAGTTATTCTCTCTTAATTTATTAGATATATTAAAGGAAATGTTATGCTTGTGCTCATTTTAATTTATATTATCTTTTTGTGGTAGAAGTGTTATTTTGCTCGTGGTTGCCATATTTCGCCATCTTCTAAATTATCTAAAGGTATAATTATAATTATTATTTATTTTTTCTATATTATTAATTGAAAATGTGATGATTGTGTTCTTTTTAATTTATATTATTTGGTGTATTAGGGTAGTGAAATGGATATAATTCCAGGAAGAGAGTGGATGTATAAGAGAAAATTTGCTACTGGAGAGTACAATCTTGATTTCATTAATGGAGTAGATAACTTTATAGCTTTTGCTATGCAATATCCCTCTAGAATGGATGGTTCAAAAATTAGATGTCCATGTGCACGTTGTGATAATATGAAATATCTTTCTGCGGATAAGGTGAAGGAGCATCTTGTAAAAAAAGGGTTTACTAAACATTATTATGATTGGAGATTACATTGTGATGTGGAAGCATCGTCCAGTTCAATACCTGATGCATCCATGGATTTCTCTCCACCATCAAATCCATACCAACATATGTTGCATGCTGCATGGGGACAGACAACCGGTCATGAGTCTTATCATTTCCAAACGCAACACTCTGCACAATATGTTCCGCCTGCCTACATGCCAGAACCTCCCACTGACGAGTCGTATCATTTCCAAACGCAACACTCTGCACAATATGTTCCGCCTGCCTACATGCCAGAACCTCCCACTGACGAGTCGCAACAGTTTTACAATGCATTAGAAGCGGCGCAAACTGATTTGTGGGCGGGTTGTGATTACTCTGAATTGTCAACAAATGCTCGACTGATGACTCTGAAGTCTGAACACCGAATGTCTCAACGAGCTGTTGACGAATTGTGCCAATTTATGGAAGAGCGTCTGCCGAGGCCGAATCGCATGCCTAACAGTTTCTATCAGTGTAAGAAACAAATGCAGACATTAGATATGCCCCATCTAAAGATACATTGTTGTAGGAATGGGTGCATGATCTACTGGAGAGAAGACGAGAGCAGAACTGAATGCAAAGTTTGTGGTCAAGCTCGATTCAAGGATAATGGTAGAAGTCCATTCAAGAAGATGTACTATTTTCCTCTGGGTCCAAGACTGAGGCGGTTGTATGCATCTGAAGTTACCGCTCAATCCATGCGATGGCATGCAGAGCACACTCAGACTCCAGGAGAGATGTCTCATCCGGCGGATTCTGTAGCTTGGAAAACCTTCGACCAAACACATCCCTTCTTTGCTTCCGAATCAAGAAATGTCAGGTTGGCACTTAGCACAGATGGATTTCAACCATTTGGTCAGACTGGTTCACAATACTCATTGTGGCCAGTGATTCTAACTCCATACAATTTGCCACCGTGGATGTGCATGAAAGATCCGTACATGTTTCTCACTGTGATTGTGCCTGGTCCGAAGAATCCAAAACAAAACATTGATGTGTTTCTACAACCTTTGATTGCAGAGCTCAATGATCTATGGGCTGAAGGAATTCAGGTATATGATATATCTAAAAAACAAAACTTTCAACTGCGTGCAGCGTTGATGTGGACTATCAGTGACTTCCCTGCATATTCAATGCTGTCGGGATGGAGCACATCTGGGCATCGTGCATGTCCATATTGTATGGAAGACTCACAAGCCTTCTCCCTGAAGCATGGAAGAAAAACCACTTGGTTTGATTGCCACAGGAGGTTTCTCCACATGAATCATCGGTTTCGCAGAGACAAAAAGAACTTTCGAAAAAACAGAATGGAGCATTCAGGTCCTCCTCCAATCTTAAATGGGGAACAAATACTTGATCACCTTGACCAATTTGGATTCAAGAGAGTGTTTGATGAAGATGTCGAATCAGCAAATTCTGAGTTGAGCAAGATTTTGGGATGGAGAAAACGAAGCATATTTTGGGATCTTCCATATTGGAAGACAAATTTGATTCGCCACAATTTGGATGTCATGCATATAGAAAAGAATGTGTTTGACAACATCTTCAATACCATTATGGATGTCGACGGAAAGACGAAGGACAATGCTAATGCACGTCGAGATTTGGAAGTACTTGGTATTCGACCCGAGCTTTGGCCACGCGGTGGGAAATATCATAAGGCTACTTTCACTCTTGAAAAAGAAAGTAGGGAATTATTGCTCAAGTGGCTCAACAGTTTGAAATTTCCGGATGGTTATGTTTCCAATCTATCAAGATGCATTGATATGAAAAAGCACAAGTTGTACGGTATGAAAAGCCATGATTGCCATGTGTTTATTCAACGATTGTTACCAATTGGACTTCGTGAGTTACTTCCACGCGTTGTATGGGAACCTCTAACCGAGTTGAGCAACTTCTTCAGAGATCTTACTGCTACAGTTATAAGGGAGGTTGATATGAGAAAATACAATGAGTCGATTGCACTTACCTTGTGCAAGCTTGAGATGATATTTCCCCATCTTTCTTTGATTCCATGGAGCATCTTCCGGTCCACTTAGCATATGAGGCATTGATTGCAGGACCGGTGCATTTCCGATGGATGTATCCCTTTGAACGGTACATGCGTAAGTTGAAATTAAATGTAAAGAACAAGGCCGCTGTGGAAGCATCTATATGTAATGCATATTTGACTGAAGAAGCATCACATTTTTGCACTCATTACTTTGAGTCACATGTCCGTTGCCGAGGTAGAGATGTTCCTCGTAATGATGATGGAGGTGGATCAATTCACCCTGAAGATATGCTTTCAATTTTCACATACGATATCCGATGTGCTGGGAAAGGACGAAGACGATTCTTGTCAGAAATGGAGTACAAATCAGCACAAACTTGCATATTAGTTAATACTCCAGAAGTGAAGGAATTTGAGCTGTAAGTTTGTTTTCCTTAATTTTATTGAAATAATTAGATTATTTATTTAGTCATTGATTTTTTTATATATAAAGCAGTATGTTCATCGAGCAAGTGCGTGGTTGGTTTCCGGAAATAACACCATCGCAGATAGAGCAACAATTAGACGATCACTATGCATCATGGTTTAAAGAATATGTAAGTTTTCTATCCAATTTTTTTGTTGAAATTGTGTATTATATTTACTAATTGAATTTTGTATACAGGGTCAAAAAAACTTGCATCGTGATAGTCATTTGTACCATTTGTCACAAGGTCCATTAAATGGGGTTATGAGTTACAATATTTGTTTTGTCAATGGATATAAGTTCCACACTGACTCTTATGGGAAAAGTAAATCTACGGCCAACAGTGGAGTATGCATCAGAGGGTCGAATTATAGCTATGCCGAGGATGACTTTTATGGAATTTTGAAAGAAGTTGTGGAGGTGGAATATCGTGCATCGCCAATAAAGAAAGTTGTATTGTTCAACTGTGCATGGTATAATCCGTCTCCGCCCCCACGTGGTGGTACATTGGTTCATCCAAAGTACAAAATCGTGGAAGTGAATATTCAGAAGGAATATCCAAAATATGATCCATTCGTCTTAGCTCAACAAGCCTCCCAAATTTATTTTGTATCTTTTCCGAGCAAGAAAAAAGACAAGGTAAACTGGCGGGCAGTGTTGAAAGTTCGAGCAAAGAAATTTGATGCCAGTTATGCCATTACAAAAGAGGCAGATGAAGACACAGCTTTCCAAGAAGATGAAGTTGAAGTTCATGAAATTTCTGATGATATGGAATTCGTAGAACCTTCACGTTATGATCCTAGTGGTGAAATGATTCCAATTTTGAAGGAGATTGCAACTGATGAAGAGGATGATGATGATTACGATGATGAAGAGGATGATGATGATGACGATGATGATGACGAGGACGAGGACGAGGACGAGGACGAGGACGAGGAGGGTGAGGAGGAATAAAATTTGCAATTCAGGTTTACATCTAAAATGATTAATTTCTATTAATACTAGTAGTATTGTTTTATCAATATATATATGTGATTACATAAACTAAAAAGTGGCGTGATATTCGTTAGTATTTTTCAAAATGGGGCATTTTTCAAAATGCAAATCTTCAAATTATTTCTCTCAAATTTTGGAGCAAATTATTAGAATTATTTATGTCAAAAATTCATTCCCTAATTTTTGTCTAATTCTCTTTATGTCAAAAATTCATTCCCTAATCTCTCAAAGAGTCACCGCCTCTTTAAAAAAAAACCTAAATCATCTCTCTCTAATTCTCTCTCTAATTCTTCATCGGAGATTAGGCATTTGGAGAAGATCGTCGGAGAAGAAGCGGAGGCTGCAAAGCACAACCGTTGCAGGTCTGTCTCTTTCACTCTTACAATCGTTGTTCTATTGTAGCTTGTAAACTTGAGAAAAATGCAGATTGAGCACATGCAGTAGTAGTTGATGCTCGAGGCAGATTGAGCACATGCTTCAATCGATTAGCATTTCTGGTACCTCAGGTCAATCGATTAGCATTTCGTTTACTTGTTTGTATTTTCTGGTACCTCAGGTCAATTCGATTTCTGTCCACCGATTAATTGGGGTAGTGGTTTTTGAGCAGCGTAAAAGCAATCACAAATCCTTTAATGACTATAAACCTCAGGTTATTTCTATTTCTGTCCACCGATTCCAATTATTTTCTATTTCTTTGTTTTGTTTCAACTATAAGTTGATTAAATTAGCCGTTGAGTGCTTGAACAATGCCCCAATTTGTCTTCCTTTCTTAAGGTTTGATGAGGTTTGATCTGATCTCAGTAGTCTGTCAGTTGATTTATTTTTTGCTCTATATGATATGTATTGATTGGTTAGTGAATTCTATTGTAATTGAGCTAGTTAGTGAATTTAGGCATTCTATTGTAATCTGAGCTAGTTGCCCAGAATTTTTTCATTTCTGGGAAGCATTTGATTAATTTTCATTAAGAGGCAGTTTCATGCATTAGCAAATAATAATGGCATATTCTGTTAATTCTGACTAGAGTTCTGAATGATTTTGATATGATTTTGATAAATTCTTGATATGCATTAGCAAATAATAATGTAATAAGAGGCCTGATATGATTCTTGATTAAATCTAGCAAGAGAAGTTGTTCATTGATATATTGAGGAATATTGTCCATAAATTTCTAAACTTTCGTTGCATAAGAGCTTAAATATTCGCCAGTGAATTACCAAATTATGATTAGCTCTGATTTTATAATCAGTCAATTTAGCAATGACATAGTTTTTGATGACTTGTTTATGTATCACTATTGTAATCTGATTCTTCATTTGTGATTTCAGCATTCGGTTTGCCTTGCTTGAAGGTTGAAAGCGAGGGAGATATTTGTGCTCTTCCACTTTGTCCATTCGCAAAGGTAAATTTGTCTGTTTGAAATGGTGTATGTTTGCCTATTTTAAATTAATCACAAAGTAGTGCTTTCTTTTGTTAGTCTTTGATATCATCGACATTCAGAAACAAAGAGCTGAAACTTCGAGTAAATAAATTCACACACAACACTCTCAATCTGTGATTAATTTACGCACATTTTGTTACTGAAATCTCACCAAAAATGTCAGCTTTATCCAATTCTGTTGTCATTTCGGAACGCCTTCTTCTCCATTTCTCGTCAGGTAAATCTTCTGATTAATTATCTTTCTTTTTTGTTTACATGGATCTTCTGATTTATTTCTCTCTCGGACTGTCTAATGATATCATTTTGAATTCTCTTCCTAATGCTTTATCTAGTTTCTGGAAATATGATTTTTTTTAGCTTTGAAGATATAATACAAGTGCTTGATAAATTTGGGGATTCTGAATAATGTTGCTGGCATTAACTGAAAAGAAACTGCTCTTGATTTATTAGGTTTCTTAGATCAGTAACAGCTGTTTTATGATGCCACTACTGCCTTACTGTAAAAAGAAACTGCTTACTGTAGATCAATGAAAAGAAACTGCTTTCTTAGATCAGTAACTGAAAAGGGTGATAAAAATATGTGGCATTAACTGTAAGCAGTTAACTGAATTTATAGTATGTTTAGTTTGACTTAGTTATAGCTGAGTTGCAAAATAATACATCTCAAGCTCTGTTTGTTAAAATCATGTTTAATGGTGGATTTCTACCCATTTACTCATTTGAGGTTTTGTTTCTTTATTACTATCTTTAAACTGATTTACTTTTCTAATTTAGATTTTGAAGGAGTTTGGAGGACTAGATATTTCCTAGAATAATGTACTATTATATTGTAGGCTTCTTTTGAAGATTATTAGTCCATATATCTCGGGAGGATTATAATGGATTTGTAGGCATGGTAAAGGCATAATCTGGTTATTGATTCTCATTCTCTATAAAATTTGTATCGTTTGCTAAAATGAAATACTAATTTTTTTTGGAAGACAGAAATAGACTCTGACCCATCAAAGGCCACATATTTTTATCATCTTTTTCATTTCCAATTTTTCTATGATTGCTTACACACACACAACAGCAGTCATATTAAATTAAAAACTCCCCCTAAAGTGCACATTACCACTTGTGTCTATTGTGTAGTATAATGTCTATTGTGCACTTTTTTGTTCCATTTTTCGATTTTGATAGATAATGCTTTGTCTATTATGTAGAAATGCCCCGAGGAGCATCTATTAGACGGCGCTTAAATGATTCTTCACTCTCAGGGGATCATCCACCACTCTCGGGTGATCATCCACCACTCTCGGGTGATCATCCACCACTCTCAGGTGATCATCCACCACTTGTGTTCATTTATGAATTTGAACTGCAATTCTCATTACCACTTTTGATATGCACTTTTTTGTTCCATTTTTTTTATTTTGATAGCATAATGCTTTGTCTATTGTGTAGAAATGGCTCAAGGAGCATCTAGTGGACGCTCCAATGATCCTTCACTCTCCAATGATCCTTCACTCTCCGGTGATCATCCACCACTGGATAATGAGGAAGGAGAATCGGCAACACATCATATAGAAGGGCATGATACAACAAGTAACTCCCTGAACGAGTCAGCCGAAGAAGAGCCTACAGAGCCTACACATGATGCACGCGGCCGCCCATTCATACATCTTAGGGGGAAATAGTAAGTGATTTGATAATTTCACTTATATCATTATTTTTGTGAGTTAACTGACCATATATTGACGTGTAGCTTGGAACCTTCCGGCGTCGTGGCAAGCATATGCACTTACAATTTCAAGCAGATTGTTGACCCGGTTGGATACAGCCAAAAAACTCTAACCGAGGAATACATTAACTTGTATTGGGCTGAATTTAAGGTAAACTCTATCTTTATCTCTCTTTCTCCCTCTTTTAGTACTTACAATCTTTAATATCTTATTTTGTAGTTTAAATTTGATTGTCATTTTGTGTTAATTTGTAGAAATTTGCTAATTGTGAGGCATATGATCAAGACGAGTGTAAGAAGGCTTTTGTTAGCAAGTGTAAACTCAGATACGGAGATTTTATTAGCTATTATAAAAAGAAGACAAAGAAACCTTCTTTTTACACGGATGCCCAATGGGCGAATTACCAGAAAGGCTGGAATTTACCCGAGAGTATTGCAGCTTCTGAGAGGTGCTCTGAAAACCGTAGACAAGGGCTTGAGACCGCGCTTGGCACACATTGTAATGGATGTACATCATTTGCCGAGACAGCAGCAAAAATGGTAAAACTTATAATATTCATTAGTTTGATTTGTTTGTTACTTCTACACTTTCTTATGTTGAAAATTGTTTTCAGGCTAAAGAGAACAATGGAAAGCTTCCTCCATTTATGGATTTCTTTCTACAGACCCACAAGCTAAGGAATGGAAAAAACGGTGATTCACAAGGCAACTTGTGTTCGCAACGTGCTCAACAAATTGTAGTAAGTCTTTTCACAAGGATAGTTTATATTTTTTTTCCAAGGGGAAGGTTTTTAATCTGTTTCATGCATGGTCAGTTAAATTTTTGTCTAAATTTTATGATGTTACAGATGATTGACAGTGTCTTATGCCCTTCTCTGAGATCGTGTATGAATTCGTGGAATTCTGAAATTGATAGAAATATGATTATGATATGGTTTTGAATTTCATAATATGGCTTTGAGAAAATTGATTCAGAAATTACTTGTGTTTGGATTTTTTTGTAATTTATGATTTATGCATTCACTTCACTGAATGAGTTTATGCATTCACTTCACTGAATGAGTGTCCAGCTTATGTACAAAATTGTTGTACAAAATTTGCTGAGCTTGTTGCTATATAATTTATGTACAAAATTAATAGTGTCCAGCTTGTAAGCTATAATGTACAAAATTGTCTGATATGATGAGCATGTTGCTTGTGAGGTTCTCTCTTTGTTGTTACATATTTTGAATGTTTCTCATGTTTGTTTAATGGAAGGATGACGTTATGGCACGGGTTGAAGAACTACGGGATGAAGGAATAGAGAACCCGGATCATGAAGCCATCTTCTTGGAGCTTTTTGGGAAGGTGAAGAAAAGAAAACAAATCTCTGGCGCGGGGCAAGCCACAAGCATATTCTTCCCATTGGCTACTTACTCATCCGTGGGTTCTAACCGCGTCAATGCTAGCCAGATCGATGAAATAGTCGAGCAACGCGTTAAAGAACATCGTGATCAAATGAAGCTACAAATTGAAATGGTGCAAGCCGATTCAGATCGGAAAATTGCACTAGTGCGTGAGGAAGCGGCTACGAGGGAGCAACAAATGCGAGAGGAAGCGGCTAAAATGCGAGAGGAAGCGGCTACGAGGGAGCAACAAATGGAAGAACGAATGATGCGCCTTTTAAATGAAAAATTGGGACAATTGAAAAATGTGTAGTTCAGTGGTTGTAATACCATCTTTATCTTTATATATTTTTGTTAAACAATTTATCTTTTTAATGTTATTTCAGTTTATTATTTTATTTATTAATAATTTATTGAATAATTAATTGTAGAATATATATTTTAAAAAATCATAATAATCAATTTTCCGAGCACATGGCCGTACTCGCTAACATGCTCGGTGCACCTAGTTCTCACTTGAAAGTGCCGAGCACCACTAGGTGCTTGCTGCATTGCGAGCACATGTATGTGCTCGCACACCTGCTCGAAGTAGCCGGTGCTCGCTGGTTGTGTAACCTCTCGAAAGTGCCGAGCACCACTAGGTGCTTGCTGCATTCCGAGCACTCATAAGTGCTCGCAGACCTGCTCGAAGTAGACCTGTGCTCGCAGGTTTTGTGTTAACCTTTCGAAAGTGCCGAGCACCACTAGGTGCTCGCTGCATTGCGAGCACTCGTAGGTGCTCGCCAATGTTGTTAGTTGACCAGTTAGCCGAGCACCAAGATGTGCTCGGATTAAAATGCCGACGAAGAGAAAGGCGAGCATCTTAAGTGCTCGCAAAGTGCTCGGTAAAGTTGGATATGCCGAGCATATTTCCCTCTTTGCCGACCACTTTGGTGCTCGGGAAAGACCTCCTTTTTTGTAGTGTCCGAAACTATAAACTACTCCCTCCGTCCCGGCTAAGATCACACATTGCTTAGCCGGCACGGGATTTTAAGAGGTATTAGTTAAAGTGTTTAATTGGAGAGAGAATTTGGGTGGAAGTATTAAAGTAGAGAGATAAAGAAAGATAAATATTTTAATAGGAGTGAGAAAAAGTGGTTGAGTGTATTAATTGGAGAGAAAAAGTTACCAAAAAAGGAAATGTGTCATCTTAGTTGGAACAAACTAAAAAAAAACGTGTCATCTTAAACGGGACGGAGGGAGTATATAATTAAATACTACTATTGCATTTCACTAGCGCTTTACAAATTTAATTTTTGGTTGTTAGGCATATTATTCACTATGTTATATTTCTGTAAATTTTACTCCCTTCATCCGCCATTAATTATGACACTATAATTTGACATGAAATTTTAAAAATGTAATGAAAAGTTTATTAAAAATATTATTGGAATGTAAGACATACTTTTATATACTCATTTCGTCCCACTAAAAATGGCTCATTTCCTTTTTTGTTTGTCCTCTCGAAGATATCAATTACTAAAAATAAAAAACATCTTTTGTCTCTTCTTTATTCTATCTTTTTCACTTTATTTTTTTTAAATATAAATTTGTTGTATCTTTTTTACTTTGTTCTATACGCTCAATATATGAAATTAATTTACATAAATTCTCGTGTCATCCAAAGAAGAGATCATCTTTCTTGAAACGAAAGGAGTACTAGTTTTAAGTAATGGCACATTGAGTAATAAGTAATGGCACATTGACAAAGTAACAAATCATTTTGTTTTACAGCCTATTCAATTATGTCTAAAACAATTACAAAATTGCTGAATTCATGATACAATTGTATCTTATTTACGTTATGCTATTTTATATCAAATCATCATATATAGATCATACAAAACACAACAGCATTTAAATTAATCTAGATAACCCCTCATAGATAAATGGGTCCTAAAAAAATAATACATTCGAAGGTTCTTGACTAATACTCCTTTCGTCCCATAAAATTTGTCTCGGTTTGACTTGGCGTGGGTTTCAAAAAATTACTCCCTTCGTCCCGCTTTAACAGTCTCATTGACTTTCTGCTCTCTTTTTGTAAAAATGATAAAAAAAATAGTTAAAGTGGAGAAATGGTAAAATAAGAGAGACAATAATGTAGATAAGACTCTTCTCTATATTATTTATCATTTTTACAAAAAGGGGACAGAAAAATTAATAGGACTACTAAAACGGAACATATGGAGTACTTGATTTTGTAGTAAATGAAAATGTATAGTGGAATAAGGAATCCATACTGAGGAGATTGGGGATGTATTTAATGTCTATTTTAGGAAAAAATTCAATTGGGATAAACTTTATGGGACAGAAGAAAATGATAAAATTGGACAAACTTTGTGGAACGGAGTGAGTAATTTTGTTTCATCAAGTTCTTCTGCAAAGTTTTTGGTTCATTAGATCCTTAATACAAATGTATTTTGCTTCATTAGGCAGCTTACAAATTTTTTGTTTCATTGAGTGCCAATTAGGGCCAAGCCACCGCCCGGCATGAGCTTGGCCTTGGAATGTGTGGATACAGTATGCCGCTCAGCCGCTGCCATGGCCAACCGAGAGTATGAGCGTCTGAGTTGTGACTGAGTTTGTGAGATGGAGAAATAAAAGTGCAGACATTAGAGCATCCACAATAAAGTGGACACTTTGGCCGGATACTTTTACGTTTTTTGTCTATAGCAAAAAAAAAAAGTTTTCGCAGCAATAGTGAACACTTTTGTTAGCCACATTTCACTTTATTTTTATTCTTTGTATATTTTATTTCAATTAGAATTTATATTTTAAAATAAGCAAAAAAAAATAATTCAAAATTTAAAAAAAAAAAAAAAAAAAAAAAAAGCAAATCGGCGACCGCCGCGGCGGTTTCGCCGTGCAATAGATAGCCACGGCGGCGGCCGCATTTCTCTCTCCTCCGGCTCGTCCTCGCCGCTTTCAGGGCGAAAGCCCTTCCGCCCCACAAAATCCGCCCGCCCGCTTCAGCCACATTAGCCAGCCGCGATCGGGGCGGGCGATCGCCGCCCTATTGTGGATGCTCTTACTAGTACAAAGGTAAAGCTGGAGGAATACAGAGCCTAGAGATAGGCCCATATTCTCCATCTTAGTATTTCTCAAGCCCAACAAGTTTCTTTTATTTTATTAACCTAGGTAAAGCTGGAGGAATACAGAGCCTAGAGATAGGCCCATATTCTCCATCTTAGTATTTCTCAAGCCCAACAAGTTTCTTTTATTTTATTAACCTATTTAAACGAATCTACAAATATTGTACCATTTGACAAACTGAAATAAATCAAAGTAAATTTTGGAAAGTGTTAGAGAATGATTTTAGACCCAACAAGTCAGCTTCACTAGTGTCCGGTGATAAGTAATTTGGATAAGTTGCAAGCGGAAGAAATACTAATGGTAGGCCCTAGTTTCCCAATCAATTATTATTATTAATATTATTACTACTACTACCTATTACTATTACTATTATTATTATTATTATTATTATTATTATTATTATTATTATTATTATTAATAATTATAAATGCACTTTATGTCGATATCCCTTGTAGAGCCGTCATCCATGTGAAATTTTGCATGTTTCAATCACCGGTTTACCTTGGCAAATGGGATGAACCTACGCCACTCCTTAGTATAGAAACATTCAAAAATTGAATAAGTAAGAAAACAAAAATTACACATTTAAATAAAATGGATACAATTTAAAACTCCTTTCAGCCCCTTTATACTTATTATATAATTAATTATTACTTCCTCCGTCCCGTTTAAGATGACATGTTTTCCTTTATAGTTTGTCCCAACTAAAATAACACATTTCTTTTTTGGAAACTTTCTCTCTCCAATTAATATACTCAACAATTTTTTCTCACTCCAATTAAAATATTCATCTTTCTTTCTCTTTCTATTTTAATACTTACACCCACATTTTCTCTCTCCAATTAAAGACATTAATCAATTACTCCTAAAATCCCATGTCGGCCAAAGAATGTATCATCTTAGCCGGGACGGAGGGAGTATCATTATCCATCATATTCTATTTCATTTCTTAATTTATTCCATCAATATTTTATATTTTATGAACTTTATTCTTTTGTTATTTTATTTTTTCTCTAAAATATTTTGTATAGTCATGGTAAAAGGAAAAGCATATGGCAACGTCATACTTTCTTAGCTTTTTCAAACTCGTGATGTCACCATCCACTGACACAGACTGCTACAGAGTATAACTTCACTGCTGTTGTCTCCACTCTCTCTGTCATCATCCAATGAAGTCTGCTGCACCCAACCTTGTAGGCGTAGCTCTACTCATCATTTTCGGCGCCGCTGCCTCCGCCGACCTCCCCGGCGTGTGGGAGCTCCTCGTCGCTGACGCCGGAATCGCCTCCATGCACACGGCGGTGACAAGGTTCAACACCGTAGTCCTCCTCGACCGCACCCACATTGGCCCCTCCCGCTCCAAACTCCTCCCCCAAACCACCTGCCTCCGCAACGACTGCACCGCCCATTCCATCCTCCTCGACCTCAAAACCAACGACCTCCGGCCTCTCACCATCCTCACCGACACCTGGTGCTCCTCCGGCCAGTTCCTCCCCGACGGCACCCTCCTCCAGACCGGCGGAGATCTCGATGGTTTTCGCAAAATCCGGAAATTCGCCCCCTGCGAACCGGATTCGGTCTGCGATTGGGAGGAACTGCAGGATATCCAACTGTACCGGGGGCGCTGGTACGCCACCAATCAGATTCTGCCAGATGGCTCCGTGATCATAATCGGAGGCAAGGCGGCCAGCAGCATCGAGTTTTTCCCGCCGCGGAAGGAGATCGGTTTCGCATTCTTCAACCAAGTTGAGGATAATCAAATGGATAACCTCTACCCCTACGTCCACTTGCTTCCAAACGCCCAATTGTTTATTTTCGCTAACAACAAAGCGGTGTCGTATGATTACATTTCAAATCAGGTCACACGCACATACCCGGTTCTCGACGGCGGCCCCAGGAATTACCCGTCGGCGGGATCTTCGGTGATGCTCGCGCTGACCGGAGATTACTCGTCGGCGACGGTGGTCGTTTGCGGCGGGGCGGAGTACGGGGCGTATTTGGATAGGACGACGGATACTCCGGCGCACGCTAGCTGTGGCCGGATCGAGGCGACCCGGCCCGGTTCGGTTTGGGAGATGGAGAATATGCCGTTTGGCCGGATCATGGGGGATATGGTAATGTTACCAAGCGGTGATGTTTTAATTATTAATGGCGCTCAAGCTGGGACCCAGGGTTTTGAGCTGGCATCCCAACCGTGTTTGTTTCCGGTACTGTATAGACCGGACCAGCCGGTCGGGCTTCGGTTCATGACTCTGAATCCCGGG
Source organism: Salvia hispanica (assembly GCF_029641045.1). NCBI lineage: Eukaryota > Viridiplantae > Streptophyta > Magnoliopsida > Lamiales > Lamiaceae > Salvia > Salvia hispanica. The sequence goes on along the minus strand of NC_142697.1, from coordinate 8,426,857 downwards.
ACGGTGCCGCGGATGTATCACTCCACGGCGAATTTGTTGCCGGACGGGAGGGTTTTGATCGCCGGGAGCAATCCGCATTTTTTCTACAATTTTAAAGCCGAGTTTCCGACGGAATTGAGGATCGAAGCGTTCTCGCCTGAATATTTAGCGGCGGATAAGGCCAATGTGCGGCCTAGTTTGGTGGAACTGCCGGCCAAGGTGGGGTACGGGGAGGTGTTCGAGGTGGCGGTGGCGGTGGAGCTTCCGGTTGTTGGGGTGATGGAGGTGAATTTGGCGAGCGCGCCGTTTGCGACGCACTCGTTTTCGCAGGGGCAGAGGCTGGTGAAGCTTTCGGTGCAGACACCGGCTCCGGAGGGAGATGGCGGGAGATATAGGATAAAGTGTACAGCTCCGCCGAATTCGAAGGTGGCTCCGCCGGGTTATTATATGGTGTTTGTGATGAACTTAGGCGTACCGGGTGTGGCTCAATGGATCCAATTGCTACCTTGATTTTATCATTTTCTTTTACTTCCTTCTTATTTCTATTTATTATCACCGTTAATCTTACAATTACAATCTTAATAACTGTCAATGAAATATTCAAACAAATTCCATTCTGCGCAGCTTATCCATTTCTCTTCTTTGCTTATCTTTTTGTACATACAACTCAACTCGGGAAATTGGACTTGGAAGCTCAACTCGGGAAATTGGACTTGGAAGCTTCAGTTCCAATTCTTTTTGAGTAAATGTCAAAATTGGTCCTGAACATATGATCATTTTATCATTTTGGTCCTAAACTTTATCTTTTAAATTTTTTGGTCCTGTACATTTCAAATCGGATCACAATTGGTCCTCCGTTAACAATTCCGTTAATATTTAACGGTCAACGATTTTAATCACAATGTTGACCGATTTAAGCAATTTTTAATTATTTTTTAAATAAAATCATAAATTATTTATTTCAATCACTTTCATCTTCTTCCTCCACTTTCATCAATGGCGGGGAGGGAGCGGAAGATTTTCACCGTGAGCCCGTCACGTCGTCACTGCCTCTCCGGCACGACGTTGCTCCACCGCTGGCCTCCTCTTTTATCTTATCCTCAGATCCTCCAAATGAGAAGCTGAATACCTCCTCCGAAGGGCCTGCGCTTATGCAAGCCACCTGCATTTCCAAACCACCTTATTAAAACCCAAACCAAAACACCCACTTAGCCAAAATGACGCGTCATGAACATTCCAACATTTAACCACAGAAACGTTTAGTTTCGCATATAATCTGATGTATAGCTGATCCAGGAAAAGAATTAGTTTCTGAAAATTATAATCCTAAATAAAAACGGTCCTTTCACCACAAACAAATTAGAAAAAAAAGACCCGCTGAAAAGACCTGGAATCCCAAGCTCTGATCGTGGAATCAGAGGAGAGGAATTCAATCTGCGGTGAGGGATAAGATAAAAGAGGAGGCCCAGCGGCGGAGCGACGTCGTGCCGGAGAGGCAGTGACGGGGTGATGGGTTAACGGTGAAAATCTTCCGCTCCCTTCCCACCATTGATGAAAGTGGTGGAAGAAGACGAAAGTGATTGGAATAAATAATTTATGATTTTATTTAAAAAATAATTAAAAATTGCTTAAATTGGTCAATATTGCGATTAAAATCGTTGACCGTTAAATATTAACGGAATTGTTAACAGAGGACCAATTGTGATCCAATTTGAAATGTACAGGACAAAAAAATTCAAAAGATAAAGTTTATGACCAAAATGATAAAATGGGCATATATTTAGGACCAATTTTGACATTTACTTTTTTTTTATTTAATTTCATTCTTCTGGAATTATTAGCAGGAGAATTATGGACATACGTCGTTTTCGTGCGCGCATTAACAGAATGGAATACTACTCCATAAAATTCCAGTTCCCATTATAATAACGGCTAGATTATCGCTTATTTCTTTATTTATTTTATTACCTTTGTTTGCTTATTTCACAAATATATGCCTCCTATAAATAACGGTCGTTTGCTTATTTCAGAATTATATGCCTCCTACAAATAACGATAGTACGTCATACTAGTTGACATGGTAATTTAAAAAGTATACCATATCTAATCCACAGCTAAACCAATCTTATACTATAATTTAGATCTTAAAATGAGTGAATAACATTAAAGATCACCAGTAAATAGTAGATAAATATTAATAAAATGATAGAAGCGTCTGTTCAGCTTTATCCTTTAACTAAAACTAATTGTATGTAATAAAGAATTGTTCTACTGGTATTTCTACGTTCGATCTCTACTTCCCGAAAGCTTACTCTCCTTTCTACCGAGCAAGCTCCATTCATGCCCAACCATCGCACACAAGAGTCAGGCATTCTCTGAGAATAGAAGAGGGAGAAGAAGGCGAGGAAGTCTGTCGGTAAGTCGGACATCTTGGTTAATCTTTTCTGCAAAAGGAATTCATGGCGAGATGGAGGAATAGGAATATAGCCTTCAATTGCCGAGTCAGGTCAGTCCTCCTCAATCTGTTATAATTTGGCTAAAATTTGTCTTAATACCTATTTATTATTATTTTAATCACTATATCTTCTAATTTAATGGCTAAAATTTGATCTTAATTTGAGAATGTTAATTAGTTAGCAATTAATCATATCCTCAAGGTGACAATCCCTATTAGTATATGACCTTAGGGTTATGATCAATTGGTAACTAATTAGAAATGATATATTAATATCAAATCTTAGTCATTAGATTTGGAGATCTAATGGTTGAAATAATGTCATGAATTGTATTATAAATTAAAAAAATTACTCCCTCCGTCCCATAGAAATTGGTCATATATCCTTTTTCGTCCGTCCCATACAAATAGTCACATATCTATTTATGGTAACCTTTTTTCTCTTTTTTTCACTTTTTCATTTATGGGTCCACCATCCACTACACAATTTCAACTACTTTTTCTCCTTCCATCTTACTTTACCAAATTACGCATTAAAAGTTAAAACTCGTGTCAACCCTAAAGGGCCAATTTCTATGGGACGGAGAGAGTATTAAATAAACTTATTAGTATCAAATCCATATTTAAAATTAACTACTTTCTCTCTCCTCAAACTCGTCTTAAACTTTTATATTTGTATAAATCTCTCGATTTAAATTATTTTTTCATAAAAAGGATTCTAACAAGATCTCAATTGCATATGTTACCACGATGATCGGATGATGAAATTTTATACTCCCTCCGTCCCGGAGTATTAGACTCACTTCTTTTGGGCACATGATTTAAGGAATTGATATTTAAATAGTTAAAGTGGAGAGAGTAAAGTATGAGAGAGGGAAAAAGTAGGAGAGAGAAGAGAGAAAAAAGTGGGTGGAGAATAAAATAAGATAGATGTTTTTTGCTAAAAAATGAAACGAGTCTAATATGTTGGGACATCCCAAAAAAGAAAGTTGGTCTAATACCTTGGGACAGAGGGAGTAATTTTTATTTCAGCTTTTGTATATATTGATAAACAAATTTTATGTCAATAAATGCATCAATCAATCTGAATAATGCATGTACAATATCAATTAAACAGTGTTAAATTCTCATGTTATTGTGTTGATATTTGTAATACACTATGTTGGTATAAAAAAACAATGAAAATTATGTTATAACAAACTGACTATTTTACTTTTTTATTGATATTTTATCTACTATTTATTAAAATACGTAGACTTTAATCTTGACCCATGACCGTATGTACAAATTTACTACTCCATTTCCGTACACACAAAAATGAGTTTAGATAGCGATATTAGTTTGAATGCGAAATTGACAAGAAAAATAGAAAAAAAAAAATGATTTAAGTGTTATTAATAAAAAAAATGTAACTCATTTCGTTAAAGAAAAAAAATATTTAAAATTAAATAAAGACTAATTTTAATGAAGGACTAAAACTAAAAAAGTAAGACTATATAACAGGACAAAGATAGTGAACTAGTACTATATTTTCATGTTAGTCTCACTCTTTTTCTTGTCAGTTGTTTCAAAGACGTACTCTTTCTTATACTACCTTTGTCCCATTTGAAATGAAACGTTTTTATTTTTAGTTGTCCCATTGAAAATGAAACGTTTCCTAAAATGGAAACATCTCTATCTCTACTTTTTCATCTCTCTTACTTTACTCTCTCTTCATTAACTCACAAAACAACACTACATAAAAACATGTGCCGATTTCCAAATATTGCATATTTAATGGGACGAAGGGAGTATATAGTTTACTCAAAATTGCATATGTTTAAATGTGAAAATTTCATTTTTACAGTTTAGTTTTTTCACTTAACTCACTAAACAATCGCTATATAAAATTCTAGCATGAAAATTCGATGACGAAAAAGAAAACTCCACTTTAAATGTGACATAATAATAATAATAATAATAATAATAATAATAATAATAATAATAAATACTAATAATAATAGTAATAATAATAATAGTAATAATAATAATAGTAATAATAATAGTAGTAATAAAGTATTAATAATAATAGTAATAGTAATAGTAATAGTAATAGTAATAGTAATAATAATAGTAATAATAATAATAGTAATAATAATAGTAATAATAATAGTAGTAATAATAATAATAGTAATAATAATAATAATAATAATAGTAATAGTAATAATAATAGTAATAATAATAGTAATAGTAATAATAATAGTAATAGTAATAGTAATAATAATAATAGTAATAATAATAGTAGTAATAATAATAGTAGTAGTAATAATAATAGTAATAATAATAATAATAATAATAATAATAATAATAATAATAATAGTACTAATAGTAATAATAGTACTAATAGTACTAATAATAGTACTACTACTAATAATAATAATAATAATAATAATAATAGTACTAATAATACTACTACTAATAATAATAATAATAATAATAATAGTAATAATAATAGTAATATAATAATAATAGTAATAGTAATAGTAATAATAATAGTAATAGTAATAGTAGTAGTAATAGTAATAGTAGTAGTAGTAATAGTAATAGTACTAGTAATAGTAATAGTAGTAATAGTAATAGTAGTAGTAATAATAATAGTAATAGTAGTAGTAATAATAGTAGTACTCCCTCCGTCCCAAGGTATTAGACCAACTTTCTCTTTTGGGATGTCCCAACATATTAGACTCATTTCCTTTTTTAGCAAAAAACATCTATCTTATTTTATTCTCCACCTACTTTTTTCTCTCTTCTCTCCCCTACTTTTTCCCTCTCTCATACTTTACTCTCTCCACTTTAACTATTTAAATATCAATTTCTTAAATCATGTGCCCAAAAGAAGTGAGTCTAATACTCCGGGACGGAGGGAGTAGTAGTAATAGTAGTAGTAATAATAGTAGTAGTAGTAATAATAATAGTAGTAGTAATAGTAGTAGTAATAATAATAATAATAGTAGTAATAATAATAATAATAATAGTAATAATAATAATAATAGTAATGATAATAATAGTAATAATAATAATAGTAATAGTAATAATAATAATAGTAATAGTAATAATAATAATAATAATAATAGTAATAATACTAATAGTAATACTAATAATAATAATAATAATAATAATAATAATAATAATAATAATAATAATAATAATTATTGGAGCATGGCAAAAGTAAGACAAAACATTAACTGAATTTTTTTATCAAAAGTAAGACAAAACATTAACTGAATTTTGCATCAACACGCAAAAACTAATTCGAAATAACGGCAAAATGCGCTCCTATGTGCCAAAATTCATAAAAAAATTTATTTACGGGAATCTATCTTAAAAGTAGTTTTATATTTATGTCATGGATTCAAATGACAAAGGGTTTTTATTTACCAAAGCATGTGAGAGAATGTGTTCAAATGAAAATTTTAAATATTGTACAAACTCAAAACTATGATCTGGATTATTGAAAAATGTAACAGATCACAAAAAAGCATCAACAGAAAAATGTCAACAGAATTTCAACGGTAGTCAATGATTGATATTGTGTTGATACTGTGTTGATATTAAAATCTTGAAATTTTACACTGTGTTTATATTATATTGAAACAGTATTGAAGCTGTACCGAGAAATTTTGAGTTTATACAATATATAAATTTGTATTTTATCACTATCTAGCATGTGAGTTTCTTTGTCTTGGAACTAAAATAGAAATAAATACCTAAACACAGCTTCATGTTTACGTTACAAAAGTTGTTGAGCAACTCATTTCCCCTTTAATTCTATTGCCAATGAAACTAGCAAAAATCGTGCGTTATCTTTTATTAGCAAAAATCGTGTATTTTTTTTATAATGGCGTAGTCAAGCACTGATAATTTATATTAGAGCATCCACAGAGCAACTCTTGTGTTGTGTTTGATTTTGCTCTTATTTGTGAGTGTTGTACGTTGGACACAGGGACGGATGTACATGCATCCTATGCCTCACCTTCAAAAAATTCATTAGTGCTATTTTAAGCATTATTTTAAAATTTTTTTGAAATACCATTATAAATGTCCCTTCTAAAATTCTTAAAATGTCTTTGTATGGAATTTTGCCCCACCTACACAGAATTTCTGGTTCCGTCCCTGGTTTGACATGTATGCTCGCCATTTTTGGCTTGAGCCTTTGATATATCACAAAAATTAAAGCATCCTCAATAATCAGCTTGTTGCAATGCGGTCCCATCTCGTCGGCACGTTTCGCCGATAGGTTGCCAGTGGATCCAACCAAAAGAACTACATGGCTTGTACTTTCTTCACGTGTCATATATGTACTCAACCATAAATCTTCTCAACCGTCTCATGATCTTGGTTGATTTTCCATTATTGGTGAATCCAAATCTTGCTATTGGTATTGATTGATGTCATCTTCTACTGGAAAGTTTCTGATTTTGATTATATTTCTCAAATTGATGATGCATTAAGATAATAGGTGATTGTCGCCTAAATCTATTTAGTATGCCATCTTTGTAACTATTGCATTCAATTGTATCAAGAATACATGTTTTTTCCATATCTAGGTTAATGTTTTGTCTATTATGTGGAAATGGATCGAGGAGCATCTATCAGACGATTCTTTGACACATGATAATAGGTGATTGTCACATTCATCTATTTAGTATGCCATCTTTGTTACTATTGTATTTAATTGTAGCAAGAATAAATGATTTTTCCATATCTATGTTAATGTTTTGTCTATTATGTAGAAATGGCTCGAAGAGCATCTATAGGACACTATATTCTTCGACACCCGGTATTTTAAAGATATTATTTGAACAGCAATTCCTATCGGATAAATAAAATGAGAATATACAACGAATAACATTGAAGATGATGATACAACAAATAACATAGTGAATGATTCAAAAGAAGATGTACCTGTGGAGGATTAATGGGGCAACAAATTCATACAACTTGCAAATTGCAGAAGTGTGAGCGGATTCGGATAATCATATAACATAAGTGTGGGTGGATTCAGATAAACAAATTTTAATGGTGTTATAGGAACTAAATGAAAAAGTAAACGGAGCGGCATAATTGCCTAACTAACGAAAATTTCAAAAACTGACACATGTATAATAATTTAGTTTGATTAAAATAAATAAACTGTAAAACTATTTTATTTTATTTTATGTTATTTGAATTTTGTTTACTTTATTTTTTCATTAGAATAAGTTTGATTTTTTAACAAATTTTGTTAAAAAATTCAGAAAATAATTTATTTAAAAAGAATAAAAAGAACATGTTTCCAAGCACGTATATGTTCTCGTAAAAATCATTTATTACTGAGAACTTGAATGTGTCAGGAGAACTTTCAGAACTACCGAGCTACTCGAAGAATCTGAGCACATGAAGGTGCTCACAACATCCGAAAACATGGAGGTGCTTGCATAATTTAGCATAAGTGTTCCGAGCACAACAAGGTGCTCATAATAATCACATAAGGTTGCATTGACTAGTTGCTTAACACCATCGGTTCTCAAAAAATAGAAGGGTGGCGCTCGGAATGTGCTCGAAAAAAATATTGCGCTGAAGCAAAAACGGAGCACCTTAAAATAGGTGTTCGGTATATCCCATTTTACCGATCATTTTGATGCTCGTTAATAGGTATTGTTTTTATAGTGACAGCGCAATCTGAAAATTAAAAGAACACCTCAGCTTTATAAAATATGAACTTTTTTAGCCCTTAATTATTTAATTTAATGGCTTCAGTTATTATGAATCCATCATTTTTCTAGAACAAATTTACCATTTTTTTGTACTGTAAAATGAACATCATTAAATCATTAAATAATGATAAAAATTTTAATGCGTCATCCGTGAAATTTTTACTTGCCTTACAATTTTTACATACTACAGAGTGAAGAATATTTTTAGAACTAATTGAAGATGAGTGAGAGACGAGAGAAAAAATTAACCATTTCTTCAGTAATAAGCTTCCAAATGAGAAACACTATCTCATCCCACAAAATCATGCTGCAGCATCTGTCATTCGATAAACTGTCGACTATATGCTGCAAAGTGCAAATCCATAGCTCTCCCGGTGCGAATCCAGCCCGAAACGACGCGCTGCATTCAACGGGTAAGAGTCGGTCAACCCAAGCCTCAGAGTCAATGAAACACCACTACACAAACCAACGCCCATATTATTATGGTGAGGATGTTGGAAATATAATATGAGAGTCTCAGGATTGTGGAAAAGAGTACTTTTAGGGTCTCAAGGGAATATATCTTTATTATGGTAGAGTCCCAAGTTTATAAGTTCCTATACACATTTACTTCCTAGTCCTATAAATAGGGTTGTGCTGTATATCAAGAAAACAATTCAAGCTTAATACAATGTAGTCTTCAAGAGTTCTTGAGTTTTATTTTCCGCATTTTACTTTTCAACAGAGGATTTTGCAGCAGAGTGTTGTATTGCATTTTGTCTGCTGCCCCATTGCTTCCTCACTTTGTTCCTCCCGGCTGCGTTTCAAAGGGAAATATGTGTGTATTCACCATCAATCGCGTTCCCTTCCTCTCTTTGTCGCGTCTCTAGCATTTGTATCTCTTCCACCTTCAACTTCCAAAGCAACTCTTGCATTTATGAACCAGTTTCGAAGACCATTTCATATCAAACATGAAAGAACATGATCTTGGAACAACAGCCACTTAGTGGTTCCTCGAGAGGCCTTGTTTGTTTTTCTATAGCTGCAATAGCGCTTTGATTTAATTAAGTCGAGTTGGTGCTAGAAATAAAACAATCCTCACGGATGAAGAAAGTATTTGAACAACCAAGCACGGAGGACAGTCACAGCACGCTCAGGGAGACCACATTGAGGGCGCCAATCGAGAAATCCTGCATGGGACGACCTTTGGGCATATAATTAAGTGCAGCTGATCAGTGATAGCATGCTTTAAAATTGTGAAATGTTTCGACATGGCCTTCAAAGCTAGATTCACAAAAGGGGTTGCGCCGCTCAGTCTAGCAACAGACTCGAACGCCTTGTAAACCTATACGAAGAGGCACCACATGGTTAAGAGATTCTTGATATGATGGAATGAAATGACTGTGGAAATAGAATGAAAAATATTTTTTTTTGCATTTACATGTACCAAACAAATTAATAGAATAGCTAGAAGTAAGAATCACATTTAATTCCATCATTTCATTTCATCCTACTAAGAAGGGGTAGTAATTTATACCCGATAAGAAATATGGATAAAACAAAGCATTAAGTTCCTTGATCATAACAATTCCTAAATTGGTTAAGGATATATTCAAGTCAGTAGTTTCACTACCACAATGCTCTTATACTTGGATGTCATTTAATACAACCAAGGATCACGAGCAATTGAATACAAAAATAAGTTGCAATTACATGAATACAAGGATTTTCACAAACCAAAATTTGCATTAGTATTGTCCCTAGCATGTGGATTTCACTCCTGATTGCAATAATTTCACAAATTTGCTAACAACTTTACTAGTTGCGTAGAAAGAATCATATTCTTCTTCCACTTGAAGACAGAAAAAAGAAAGAATAAAATACACTGAGGCTATGTTTGGGAACGTGGAATTGGAGGTGTGAAATTAGAGTTGGAGTCTTCAATTCCAAATCCAATGTTTGGTGCCACAAAAATATTTGGATTTGGAAATAAATTGCAATTCTCAATCTTTTAATTCCACAATTTGAATTTCATATCAAAAGTAGAAAATTGAAATTTCATATAGTTATACATTTTTTCACTATATATTAACAATACACACTTCACACACTACACACATTTCACACGCACTAAACACTTCTCACACTACACACATTTCACACACTATACCAATTTCATACATTTCACGCACTACACACACTACACGCATTTCACACACTACACACTACGTAAATTTCACATGCTAAACAAATTTCACTATTCCCTAAATTAGATTTTAATACTATCAAACTTATCATAGTTTTTCTAATATTGTAATCCTTCGTCTTATTACATGGGAGTTGGGACATTTTTTTGGCACATAAATTTAGGTAGTTATGTTTAATTGTTAAACGAAGAGAAAATAAAATACCGAATGAGAAAAGTATAGAGAAAAAATAGAAGTTAAGATAATGTAGGAGAAAGATAAAAAATTATTTTTTTAACATAAAATAAAATATCTCACTTAAAATAGGATGGCCCCAAAAGAAATACGTGTATGTTATTGGGACGGAGCAGAAGTTTTTAAAAGGAAGTTGCCTATTTTACTATCTCATTATTACTAGTAGGATCCATAATAACTATGCGAACTCAGTATATGTGATCAAAAGGGTTGTTTAGCTGTAATGTCAACTTCTTACCAAATGTCACTGTCTAATTTTCTATCTTATTCCATTATAGTTGTAGCACAAATTTTAAGAAATATAAACAAAAGTTGGTTAAAAAAGTTAGTGGAATATGAGACTCATTTCTTTTATATTGATTTTATAATAAAATATTAGTAAAATGAGTTAATGGAATGTGAGACCTACTTACCATTAATGGTAAAAATAAAGTGCTACTCTTAACTGTGGACGGACCAAAATAGAAATTAGTAACTCTTATTCAGGGACGGAGGGAGTACATTTTTTCAAATAGTCGGTGTGTGACAATGTATTTTGATTCGATTCTACAATGTTAAAATTACATTGTATCTCATGATTATTAATATCTCATCCACTCTTACGACTAATTTAATACACCACTCGTTCCATAATATAGGGATATTTGGGATGACACGTGTTTTAATGCATAATTAATAAAGTAAGAAGGAGATAGAAAGAAAAGTTATTGGAGTATGTTTGTGGAGAATGAGTCTCATATTTGAGAGACAAAAATTACCCAATAGTATTTTTTACAGAATAAATCAAAATGGAAAAAGTCTCTATTTTTATGGGACGGAGGAAGTACTAGAGAAATCTAATTTTGACTTATATCTCAATGTTATACTCCCATCATCCCATAAAAATAGTTTCTTTTTCCATTTTTGTCCGTCCCACAAAAATAGCTCATTTCTATTTTTAATAACTTTTTTTTCTCTCTTTTAAGGTGGGTCTTATTCTTTTCTAACAATACTTCGATTACTTTTTCTTTTTACCTCTCTTCAACTTTACAATTTCACATTAAAATTCGTACAGTGTCATCCCTAATTTTTTAAGGGAGGGAGTACTGTTTAGCTGATCGAGCACCACCGCGCTTTATATAAAAATGACTAGTTGTTGAAACCAGTAAAAAAAAGAAGAATACTTCTTAATTGGAAAAAAATTAAAAAATATAAGAAGATTTTAAATTAGAACTAATAAAGAATATTTTACCATGTGACGTAATTAAAAACACTTCTAAATGAGATTTATTAAAGAAAAGGGGTTCTCACTAGGGCTCACAATTTTTTATACGACACGATAATACGATACGGATCCCCAAGAAGTTAACACGATACGACACGCACGTTTAGGATTTGAGTCCTTATAGTGTCGACCCAATAAGAACCCGAAGATAATGGGTTGGGTCGGGTTGGGTCGGTTTGGGTCGAGTTTGGGTTATACGTTAAGAAAAAAACTTATTTTTTTAATTAAAATACCTTTGAGCTTTAATTTTATTTATTTTTGTTGATTAAAAATATTATAATTTAATTTTAATTAATTAAAAATATTATACTTTAATTTCAATTAATTGAAAAATACTATACATAATTTTTTATGAATTTTAAAAAAAATATTATACTTAGATTTATTAATAAATTATTTTTTAATTATTTAATTTTATTATTTTGATTTAATATTACTATAATTAATTTTATTATTTAGATTAAGAAAATAATTATTTTAATTTGTTAATTTTTTATTGTATCGTGTAATATCGTGTTTAAATCGTATAATAGCATCATGTTTTAGTCGTTAATGTGTCGTGCCAAAGTAAGTTATTATCATTAACAGATGGTTGACTTTTTTTTGGGTACACGATAACACGCATGAATACGACACAAACCCGTTGGTTGGGACACGATGAGAATCCGATGATTTTGGGTTGGGTTTGACCTTATTGGATTGAGTCGATAATGAGTTGACACAATAATAATCCACCTGCACGATTTGACCGCCCCACCCAAAAAAAAAGAAAGAAAAATAGAAAAAGAGAGAGCGGGTAAAGTTGAGCTGGCTTTGAGCATTCGGGTTAAATAATGATTTTGGGCCCAGCGTCGAGTTTTATAATTCGGGCCGGCCTTAGTCGTTGCGTTTCCAAAAATGCTTGCACGTTCAAACCACGCAAAACATATTCAAAGTAATATTCCTCAACCCAAACTAGGGTTTTTCCACAGGGTTTTACAGTATTTCACGCCCTTCTCATGATTCAGAGGTCTCCGCAACGAATAACGAGTTCGATTGGCTTCGTCGGCGACAATCTGGAATCGGATCTTCCTGCAGATTTTCTCGGAAGATCTGTGGCGTTGTAGTGGAAAATTACTAGCTGCATTTTTCAATTTTTTTTTTTTTCTGCTGGAACTGATGGAAGCTAGGGTCGGGGTGGATGGCGCGAGGAAGTTTCTACACCAACAACCGCGGCCGCAGCAGCCGCAAATATCGCAGATTGGCACAATTCCGCAGCTCCTTGCCGGTGGCATCGCCGGAGCTTTCAGCAAGACCTGCACTGCTCCCCTAGCCCGCCTCACCATCCTGTTTCAGGTTAATTACTTGTTTTCCAACCCTTACTCTTCATTCTGTTTTATTTTATTGCTGAGAAAATTTGTAATCAGGAAAAAATTGTCACAAATTTGTTTAAATGTTTCTAAAATGAAAAACTTTTGTTTTAGGAAAACTCTTTTCTTGTTAGGTCAATCCTTAATTCTTCATTATTTAGTTAATTGGGTTAACAGTGTATAATTGAAGCTTGATTTTATGATAGTTGCTAACCAATTTATTTTTGTAATCTCGTCGTGGTAGGTGCAAGGCATGCATTCGGATGTAGCTATATTGAGTAAACCTTGTATATGGCGCGAGGCGTTGCGCATAGTTAATGAAGAAGGTTTTAGAGCCTTCTGGAAAGGGAATTTAGTTACTATAGCTCATCGTCTTCCGTATTCTTCTGTCAACTTCTATTCTTATGAACAATACAAAAGAGTGAGTAAATTCATTATTAGATAATATTGCATTTCTCTAATTGACGAAGCTTGTTCACGTGTTGACAATAGATGTATTTTTGCTTCCCCCAGATTTTAAGATCAATACCGGGTCTTGAAGGCCAGGGAGAACATCCACATGCAGATGCTTTTGTGCATTTTGTCGGTGGTGGCTTGGCAGGAATGACTGCTGCTTCTGCTACATATCCTTTAGATCTTGTCCGAACAAGGCTGGCAGCACAGGTAAACTATTGCATTACTGAAATTGAAGGTGAAATAGGAAAAATAACTGGAATGAGCAGAAAACTTTAATAGGTAAAAGAAATGAAGATAACTACAAAAATGTGTGACTTAATCTTGTTTAAGTTAAGAGCTTGGTTTGCTGATGTTTTCTTTAATAATGGAGACATGCCTTCTGATAATTATACCTTGTACTTTAAATTTGTCCTTTTTTGACATAGTGGTTGAAGCATTATGACTGCTAAACTGCAAATTTTCTCTCGTATGCCCATCTTTTGAATTGTTAATGAATTAAAATTTTGCTTTTTCTTTCGAAAATTGTAGAGGAATACTATATATTATCAAGGCATTAGGCATTCAATTCGTACCATCTGCCGAGATGAAGGATTTTTTGGTCTCTACAAAGGGCTAGGTGCAACATTATTGGTACCTTTCTTTCCTCCCATCATGTCTTGTGTTCTATAGCTATCGAACTATCTGTAGAGATCTTGATTTCATTTAATTTATTCTTTTGGCTGCAGGGAGTTGGGCCCAGTATAGCAATAAGCTTTTCGGTTTATGAGAGTTTGAGATCTTCCTGGCTTTCTCGCAGGTAAGGGAAACTGATGTTACTTTGATTTTGTGCATCCTTGCTTCGTATATAAATGGGCTAAAAAGTATTCTTTATTTTTAACTAGGCCTGATGATTCTAATGTATTGGTGAGCCTTGCTTGTGGTAGTCTTTCTGGCATTGCATCGTCAACAGGTGGGCAGCTTATAATGGTGATCGAGTTTTTTATTACGACTAGAAGCATTTCTATTTTAATACTAGTTTTTTCGCATGCAAAATTATTGCAACAGCCTGCTGGATGTTCTGTTTTCTTGAATATGGTACAAATGTGGTCTGAAAAACTAGTTGCCTTTAGGAGTAATAACTGTGTATCACATAGTCAAATTTGAAGTGATGCTACACATTAGATTTTAAGCAAGGAAACCCTCATGTTCAACACCTGTTAACTTTGTGCAATAATTAGAGCTTGGAATATTTAAGAGCAATTGTCCAAATCTGAAGGTGAAGAAGTCACTAACCTGACATACTCTTTTTGGCTGCAGCGACATTCCCTTTGGACCTCGTAAGGCGAAGAATGCAATTGGAAGGTGCTGCTGGCCGAGCCCGAGTGTACAAAACTGGATTATTTGGAACTTTGAAACACATAATCCGTTCTGAAGGCCTCCGCGGTATGTATAGAGGGATAATGCCTGAATACTACAAGGTTGTTCCAGGTGTCGGCATTGTATTCATGACATATGAAACATTGAAGAAGCTTCTAGCACAAGGGCCGTTCAGTTAGTTTTTGCGTGTACTGAATGGTTATCGACGTCCTTAAACCCTTGTCCCTAAGGGGAACGCGAGGGCCAGTTTTGATTTAAATTGTAAGAAATGTTACTAATATAGGTAGATATCTCTCAGTTATAGCGGTAAATTGTGTTGCTGCCAAGGACGATGATGTCTGAGTGTAAAGTCTACAGATATTCTTGATTTAGCAATCGATGCATTACCATAGCGAGCATTTTATTCTCTAGTTTTAGGTCTTCTATCTTATTGATGATTTAGGTCATCAGTAGATTTAGCTATAATTTTTTTCAAATGTTAGTATTATATGAACTGAGCTATTCAGCTCTGTTGCTTTGTATTATTGCTAGTGAGATAATTTAATTCATTACATTTATTTAATTGTTAATTCTTCAGATTACTAAGTGCCGTTTAAGATTGTGTATACGAACGCTTTTTTTATAGAACTGTTACTATTATTCATTTATACTCTCCGGCCCATAAAAATATGAACATTTTTCGTTTGTCCCATTTTCATTTAAAGAAAGTTGTGCCCAAATTATTACTGATATATACATAATAAATTATAACTTATACCAATAGGCCTACCATTAAACACTAATAATAATGTGAATCCATGAACACCACTTTAATTACTTTTACCTCCATCTTTTTTAATTTATCAATTGTGCATTAATTTTAGTGTCATTTGAAATGCACATATTTTTATGGAACAAAAGGAGTAACAAAAATCAGTTATAGTATTAGTATTTATTCTCTTTCTGCAAACTTTCTTATAAAACTTGAATCTTTGCCATTATAACCTAACAATATAGATCGAATCATGTAACTAAAATATTAAAAATAAAACTGGTTTCCAGTTTAGTTTTCTACCAAAAAGAGGGAGTATTTTTTTTCGGTTAGGATAATAAAAAATATCTAGTCCTGTTTTTTTCTTTTTTGTTTCCTTTTTTGGGTAGCAAGAACTGATTCCGGCTTAGTTTTCTTTCCCACGTCGTTTTTGGATTAATATTTCTTCACCATTTTTAGCACCTTTGTTGGTTTACACAAGATCGAAATGCAACAAGAATGTTGTTTTGGTGGACCAGCATGCAAATCATCAACCTAAGGAAAGTGGAATAAGCTTCCACATATTCCCTTCTGAAGCTGAGAATTTTGAGTTTTCTAATCACAATTCGACTTTAAGTCCATTGTTATGAAGTGAAAGTCCGATTTGATGCATCCCTCTCTATCAAATGTTGATGTGTGTGACCTGATCGAGTTGCATCAGATTCTACAAATAACTTTGGCCCTCAAAAGATGACAACACTTTCGATACACCAGGCTTTTTCGCATCAAAGTAGAAATGGAGATGGAGAGCAATTGTGATGCTCAAAGTGAGCGATCGATACAGAAAATAGAAACTCAAGAAGCTTGTCGATTACTTAAACCACATCGGGATTGAGCTGTAATAAGAAATGTGGCCATTTCTTGAGAAAGCAGTCAAGGATGAATATCGCTGTCTGAATAAAGGAAAGGTTCCCTTGTGTGTGATTGGTGATGAGAGAACAGAATCCAACATGATTAAGGTGGAACCTTATCATTTCTTATTTTAATAATGTTAAATTTCATTGCATCGTATCAGTTATCAAACCCCTGTCCAAGTTCAATATCATGTGGAGCTTATATATATTCCTCTCCCCATGCATACAATTCATTATTTGCATGAAACCTACTCTCAAATCTCTTCAGTACTGATGGAATTTTGTGTGTGAGGATCAGCTAATCTGCATCCTGAGGTTTGGATGATCTCTCATCTCATCTAGCCCTCAGGTTGCAGATTACCCCGTCCTCACATCCACCAAAACACACCACCGATGCCTCACATATTTATTCTTTGAGGTAAATCAAGAATTATTTTTTCAAACTGATAACCAAACCAAACTGTTATAACAGTAGTATCTTGTACATTTGACAGACAATCTATATCATATATAAGAGACATGTACAACTAAATCAGCTTCTTCCTTTCTCTTCCAAGTTGTAGTTGATTTTCTTGATTTCAGATAAGAAATTTATGTGAGCTACATGCTTGGTGGTTGTGCTAATTCTTTCTTTATGACTATGCAAAAAATAATCTGAATGAAATTACATGTCGAGAAAGCTAATTTCTTAGCATAAACTATCTTTACATTCAAATAGATCATGCTACTGGTTTTAGTTAGTTACATACACTGAATACCATTACTAGGATTCCCTGTAGAGGAATTCAAACGCAATCAAGAATAGTTGTCCTTCTCTATCTTAATTTGATCACGTCCTTCTCTATCTCTCTGCCATCAGATGCTAGAGAAGAACATCAGCTGATGAGGGAAGGCACTAACTAACTAACTTTATGCTTCGTCTTCAGTGCTATTGATCTTGTTGTTAGTTAGGGCTTCTTTTATTAGTTGATTGATAGCATTTCCTTTAGCCTGCATGTGGTGCAAGATCATTACAAAAGGGAACTGAAAGCAAAAACAGTTGAAGGAGACACAAGCAATTAGAAATAGACACAAGTTCTCAGATCAATGGCTACTACTCACCTTTACTCCAATGGCGATTGCTGTTTTCACCTTTATCAGCTCGCCTAATCTTAAAGAACCTTCTTTTCTATCTTTTACAGAGATAAGTGGCACATTTCTTGAAGCGGCCAATGCTGGTAGATGCTTTGTCAAGGTTCGAGGATTGCAGTCTGACGCTACCAATATCACCTACATTCCACAAGACGAAAAGTAGCTAATGATGCTTGTGAACACATGTAATCCACCAAGAGAATTCTCATTCTTTGAAATTGAAGACATGAATAACAGAAGAAGAATACTTCTTCCATATACAGAAGGACTATTAGTAAATCTTCAAACTTGAGGCCTACACAGATGAGAATACGATGAAAGTTGAACGACGAGCTAAATTACCGTCTAACATTTTGTAACACAGTCTAGCAGCCGGTTTGGGCCATCTGAGTCGAAAGGGAAACACACCATGTCTAGAGTTTTCTCCAATAAAATACTTATAGAAGCAATCTTAAACAAGCAAACACACCAGCCATCATCTATAAAACAAGATTATAGCTTCGTTTGAGGGCAAATGTTTCAACATCCCAACTCAAATAACAAAACCCCAGTCTAAACAGGCTATATTTTCAAATCATGTTTTTCCAACCCCTTAATCCCTACCTACTATTGACAGGATAACTCTGAACCACATAAATCAAAGCCAGCATAAGTAAATAATGAAAAAAACCCTCTTCCTACAGAGCAACCAACCTGAAAGTAGCCACACCTGGCTTCACCACCATCATCCACAGATTTTTCATCTCCACGATTAGGAGGCATTCGCTCAAGTCCTCGCGTGACTTCATTTACCCCCACGGCAAATTGTTGCTGATAAACCCAAAATTGTGTAACAATTCAATCTCCTTACCTTTCATAATGGAAAAGGGAAGAAAAGGAAAGGAAAACTGACCTTAATCCAAATCTTAAGAGGCAGAGTTTCGTCTACGATTCTCGCCGATTCGATCTCCCTGATCAAACAAACAAACAAAACAGCTTGCAATTAAATCAATCGAAAAATACGACGCATTATAAGAATTTGGTACCTCTGCACCGATTTGAGGAAACGAGCTAGGGTTTCACCTTCAAAACAACTGCAAGCATTCAATAAACAAACTTTAGCAAACAAACAAACAAAAAAAAGTCAATTAGGGGAAGACGAAAGCAGAAGGGTGCCAGTTATACAGTTGGGGCGGGAGAGGGAGAGGAAGAGTATTTTGAATGGACAGCGACGGCGCTCCGGTGCTTCTCTTTTTGCTTCGCATGCTCAAAATAACTTAAGAATTCACCGCCCCAATCCTATTTAAATTTTTAAGGCTCAAATATATATTTACTATTAATTAATTCCACAATTATTAAAGCTAAAGCAATTTCTATCGTGGAGTAATTAATATGGTAAGAGAAAAAAAAATAGTGTTAATGAACGTAAAATCCATATTATTAGTATGTACACCAAGTAATCTATAGTAGTACATTATTAATTATTAATTCAAATATTATGAGCTGTAAATAAAATAATGTAATGATAGATTTTTTAAATTAGAATTATATAATTTTCAGGAACCGATTAAATAAAAATAATGGTTAGTTTTAAATACACATTGATAATAAATATTTTAAATTTTTGTACTTTATGAATTATAAAATGCCACCCACGCGTGTATATTATAAATTTAATTGAATACTAATATGGAGCATTTGTGCCAAATAAATAAAGAGAGATTTCGAACATTGTAGTATAACACTGATATTTATCCTACATAGTTGGATGGCGCAATATGCTGGTTTAACACTAATTCTTGATGAAATTGCATCACTAGAAAGGCAAACCTTTTATTCCGAGATGATGATCAAATCCACCATTGGCATATTCTTTTAAGGAAAAATATTGAACATGTGTGATTAGACATTTAATCAGTGAGAATTTATAGTTAAATCAACTCATCAAATAGAATACATGAAATATTGAGCATGAGTGATTAGACATTTAATCAATGAAAAATTAATAGTTAAATCAACTCATCATTTAGAATATGTCTGATTTCTGTGATCCAAGTGAACCTTAATACCGAAAGTAAAGGGAATGTGTGAATATTACTGTTTGCTTTTTTGCTAAAGAGAAAAAACAAGATTCCTTTCTTGGTATCTAACAGCAAATGGAATATTATAAGTTTATCTAATTTGAATTAATTGCAACTTTATTTGAAAAGACTGGTTCTCGTAAATCTTTTTGTTGGCAACTTGTAGCAGTATAGGGATACATTCTCTTATAATCTTATTTGCCATATCTTAGTGACTTTCCTGATATATAATTGAAAGGCTAAGGCTGTGTTTAGTAGAGTAGAAGAATTGGTAACACATTTTACTTGGAATGGAAGTTTCAAGTCATTATTACACTAAATTAAATTAGTAATAGACTATAACTTATTACTTCCAATGTTTGCTAATAGGAATCACATTTTTTTCTACCAGGATTTAACAAAAGAGTTAAGAAAATGAGTGGAAGAAAATTAGGAGAAAATAGTCTTCTTTTTCCATTCTAGTCTCTCCCAGGAAAATAGCTCATTTCTGTTTTATTATTCTCTCGATCTTATAAGGTGAGCTTTATTCTCTAATACCAATACTTCAATTACTTTTTTTATCTACTTCTCCCCTACTTTAATAATTTCACATTAAAACTTGTGTCATGCCCAAAATTCCTATTTTTATGGACGGAGGGAGTATATGACACCTCTTTACCATTTATAGTCATAATAAACTGGAACTCTTATTCGCGGATGGACCAAAATGAAAAATAAGACTCCTATTTGAGGACATAGGGAGTACTATCAAACGCATCTTTTAAGTATTTAATCAGTAAATGCTCCTTACTCTTGTTGGAAGAAAAAATAGTCATTTGGTATGGAATGGAAAACACCAATTCAGTAATGAATACTTATAACAGTAATATAATTGTTTTATTTTTTCACCAATGCTGCTTATGGACTGAAAAAATATGTTAATTATCACGAAGTACTATTTCGATTCAGGCCAATCTTTTCAGACTTAAATATTTGTTACAGAAAATGAAAACCTCCATAGGAACATCATAACTGCAAATGCACGGATTATGAATAGAAGTTAACTAAAATAACATATGTACTACATCCCAGAATCAATAGGAATAAGAATACATAGATGATTTGTAAAGTAGGCCGAGCTAATCATCAAATACATATTCCGCTTTAATTTTAAGCAATAGACATCACAAACAAACATAAAAAAAAAAAATAAAAAAAAAAATATTGCTTAAAAGGGCCGTTTTCAGTGTGAGAGAGCAAAAATATTATACAGCAACAACTGTCACACAGATTGACAATTCATTAAGTAAGAATCTTGGAATTCCAGATAAAGAAAAAGAGGTAACTGAAACTATTCTGCTGGAAATATAGTAAATTCTCCAATTACAAAAGATTCCTACTGAAATCAACAAAGAACAATTTAACCTATAACTAGCTAGCCTGTCCCTCTCTCAAAAACTAAAAAGAAAAAAAAATAGTTTAACTCAAGAAAACCAGGATTTTCTCCAAAACAAAGATCCCAAGAAATCAAGATTTATCTTGTTCGTAGCAAGAAAACACTGAGTTCTTGACCGGGAAGCTGATCCGGGTTGATCAAGTGGAAAGACTCTGAATCAGCGCTCCCCAAAACGCACTCGTAGTTAGCCCGCATGTACATAACCTCCTTCTCGTCGTGGAATTTGCAAGGGATGACGCCGGCCCCGACGGTGATGTTCTGCATGGTCTTGAGCATGATCTTGGTCTGCTGCGTGGGCTTCCGGCGCACCGCAAAGCCGAGCTTCCTCCCGTTGCAGAAGAGCGTCCACAGAGGCACCGACCGCAGCGGACACCGCCCCAGCTCCGGGTCGTCCGACTCGGCCGCGTTGAACTCGAGCGCCATCCGGACGAGGCCGCACTGCATCTCCTGGATGAGGCCCGATGTCGGGATGGAGAGCTCCAGGAGGAGGGCGGGCTTCGTCGTGAGGCGGTCCTGCTGCACGCAGAACCACACGTGCCCGCCCCTCCCGTGCCCGAAGATGGTGCCGATCACCATCGTTCTCGACGGCCGCGGCGGGGCCAGATTGGCCGCCGGGGTCGCCGGGGAGGAGCAGCACGACGGGGGTTCTGCTTCTTGTGGCTGTGCTTGGATCAGGCTGGGGTAGTGCTGCTTCTCGTCGAGATCGTCGCGGAGGGAGGTGCTGAGCCGTTTCTTGGCGGCGGGAGGGGGGCTCGGGGAGGTGCGGGAGTTTCCGATGCAAGGGATCAGGAATCGGCGCAGAGACTCCAGCTTGGTCATTGAATGAATCAAGAAAGGATTTTAGACGAAAGGGATGGGAATGTGGATATAAATACCAAACTCTGGGAAATGGCGGGAAGGGGAGATCCTGTTGACGAATTGAATGGGGATTTTTTTTTTCTTTTCTTTTTTCTTTTTTCTGGAATTGGTTGCAATGGGACAAAAGTGATGAATCAACATTTTCAGTATGTTTGACCGTTGACTGAAGAATCCTTACGTTTTTCTGGCGTTGCATTGCTGCATACACTATACTCTTTTTCATCATTATCATCATTATGTTTGCGTCTATCTCGACACCTGGATTATAGAATCAATAACTCATTTTCATATTTTTTTAAATAAGTACTACTCATTTATAGTTTGTTCGTCATTTATTATTTATTGTTTGAGTTGTACTTTTATATATATTGATTTTATAATAAAATATGAGTGTAATAATTTATTTAGATGTAAGGACCACTTATCTAGAATGGAGAAGAAACAAATGAAACTTTAAATTGTGGACTCCTTGAAATAGCAAAATGAGACATTTTTTTCACATAGAGGGAGTAATAATTTATGCTCCTAAGTGCATCTCCCGACCAAAGGTAAATTGAGAAAATATATTTATCAGTTACCTTCTCAAAAGGTAATTTTGTCTTCTTAAAAAGTAATGGACTCTAGGAAAAGAGATAAACTAAAAAGGCAAACAAAAATAAATAATTTACCCTTTGTACCAAAAAGAGGCAGATATCTACTCGATACCTCTTCAAATACCCTTTTTCATTGAAGTATGAAATTTTTGAAGATATAAATATGATAGTTATTTCTCTTTTAACTCTCCATTTACCCTTTTTTCCTTGTAGATGCTCTAAGTCGTACAGAATCTCATTAACTAATCTCAACTTTACATGATTTTGATGGCGGTGTTATCACACAACGTAAATTTCACCAATCACACAATCCCAAATTAATTTGTAGTTGTAATAAACCTTAAGAACACCAGCAAAACATGTAGAAGATCAAGGATGAAGGCAAAGTTGGTAAATCAAAGAGTTTGAGCAATCAAAATACAATTTATTCCAACATATTGATATTTTTCTCTCGCTGCAATAACTCATGGCAATCATGTCCAAAGATGAGCCTTTCCATGGGAAATAAGCATAGCCACACTAACTAATATTGATATGAATATAGTGGTGGGAGGGGAGGATTCTCTTCTGGTTCAGAACACAACAATGAGAGGAGGAAGAAGACGAGGAGGAGGAGGAGGAGGAGAAGAATGGTCACTGAGCGCCAACCAACCTAGCCCAATCCACAAACTGCATCCCACCATATACATTGTTGGCAAATCGAACACCAACAGTGAACGCCATTGCAACAGGAGGAACCTTCCTTCCCATCGGAGAAGCTTCCACTATGCGTTCCAACCCGTTGATTATCTGATACCGAGTGTTGGAAGACACAGCCAGAAAAACTCCTACACAGTGAGAAAGGATCATAGTTTACATAACATTCTAATCGTAGATTCTCTTCTCTTGGATGTAACAAGGAGTGTAATACAAAGAAATGGGTCTATGAACTGATTGTTTCAAAGGTAAGAAAATAAGAAATTTCAACAAAGACGAGGGAAATAAAGCAAGTCATACCCCACACTGCTGCACTCTTCAAAAGGGGTGGAACTGGAATATCATCCTCTGATTTCTTAATGCTCCTGAGGAATGGAAAATGCTTTTTATGAGAAACATTGTCATAAGAACTTCCGGAGTCTACCACAAACAAGAATTCTGGTCAAAACAAGGACTAAGTTTTGGTTTGGATCTCTAGATTTTACATAGGCACTCAAATTTAATATGAAAGCTTGAGGTGTGTGGCATTATATTGCAAACATTGCAGTTTCTACTAATACAATTATTTCTGATGCATCTCTCCAAACAAAACATACCGCTTGACTGTCATTATAAAGTTGGCAATTCCTTGGCCAACGATACCACATCCAAAACCAACCAATCCATATAGAATTCCCTGAAAATCGCAAAGTAAAGAATTAATTAATCATTTACCGTTTAAAAGAGAATGCATATCAATGCTAATCTGTAATACCATCCAGATACAACTGTTACCTTGTAGAAATAGGTAGCAATTCTTTGATTTACCGAAAATCTAGACCCTGGCCTTTCTGCTTCAAATACACTGTTCATGCCAATCCAAAGTTACATAGTTCAAAGACGCGGCGAACAAAATTAAGAAAATACGTTAGATAATGAAGTTTCCGTCAAACAATTAAGCTGGTGTTTCTGTACTTACCTGCTAGGCAATGCTGCATAACCTCTCTGCATCCGCCCAATAAATCCTTGAGAAGCAGATAGCAGTCCTATTCGGGCATATGGGGCTAGCATACCAACTAGAGCAACATTAACAACCACCCCAACTAGAAGATCAGCGGTGTACAATTCAAACTCTGCCCAGAAATCTTTCCCTCTCTTTTTCACTTCAGCAAATGTTGCACAACAAGAATCAATCACTATCTACAGAGGTAAACCAATCAGACATTGTATGAGTAAAATGCTAAAATACCAACTTCTCTAACCAAGCACTAAAATTGCACACATATCTCAGATATCGGATGTCTACAGCAACACAAACTCCAAAATATTACACACCTAGTACAAGCACATACAACAAAAAGAATGTGCATTGAAAATGGCTAAGGGATAAGGCACAAAGTTTTATAGACCTCAGTTCCAATCTTGAAGAGAAATGACGGATCAACTAACATCCTATTCCTAAGCATGGAGGACGACCTCATCAGAAATCCAAGGGGCCAAGCTGAACCCTGCAACCTCAAATGACAAGAATGAAGAATCATTATCACTAAAACATCAATCAAAACTATAAAATTTGAATCTGCTCAAATGATATTAACAAATTAAAAAGCTCAACCTGCAAGTCTAAATATCTTTGCAGAAGCAATTTTCTTAATCCCACAGTCTTGGCAGCCTCCAACATATCAGCTGGAAGACTTGCCCCTCTAGCCTCCATCTCTCTAATCACCTCCTCAAACTTGAGTATAAGCCCAAACTCCTTTTCTTCGTAATCATCACCACCATCATCTCCGCCTTCGCCTCCACCCCCACCACCCGAAAACTTCCCATTTCCACCACTCCCATCAATGGAACCCTCCCCACCACCACCACCAACACCAGTCTTGCTATCAGGAGTGGAAAGATAGCTCTTTTCCACAACATTAGCAACATAATTTTCAATCTCAATGGTAGTAGTGAGTGGTGGAGTTGAATTAGAGTTGCCCTCTGGATTGATTGCATTAACAACCACGAAAGTCTGCCTTTTAGTTTTACAAATCAAGCTCATATTCGTTCTACTTCCATTAGTACTAAAACACTGGATTCTAGATGTCAAAAGAGTCTTGGAGCTAAAGCAGTCAAGCGCAACGGCGCCGTTTTCTAAGCTCTTAAAATGAGCTATTCCAATCGACGAACAACCCGCCATCTTTGATAAACAGTTTCGACAAAGAGTAGAGTTTTCTAGCACCAATTTAGGTACTTGGTAGCAGAAATGCTGCAGAAAATAGTATCAAAGAGTTTCATTTTTACAGCAATACAAGCGAGAAAAGAGTAAAGTTACAATTTGTGATGATGGGACTATAAAAGATCGAAATTTGAAGCAGGAAAGCTTAACTTAAGAGGAAACCTGTGAGGGTGTAATGATATTTGTAGAAGGCAACAACGGCAGATAGAGAGTGGTAAGCGGCGTCGTATTTGGGTGGAGGGAAATGCAAGCGTGATTGGAAGTGGCGGCTCGCCAGAGGTATTCGGCACGTGGGAAAGTCCACACGCGTGAGGAGTAGTAGGGTTTTTCAATATTTATTTTATTAGAGCATCCACAATAAGGGACGTCCGCCCGCCCTTGCCACATGTTAGTGGCTAGGGCGTGGCGGACGTCCGTTAGTGCGTTAGGCTAATGCAACGAACGAAGGGTTGGACGTGGACTAACTGGTTAGCTACTAATGCAACGAACGAAGGGTTGGACGTGGACTAACTGGTTAGCTAATCTCTAGCCTATCGTTGGCCGCTTATTGCGCGGCGAGCGATAGGCTAATGGATTGTTTTTTTCTATTAATACTTTATATTTATAACACATTGCACTTCATTTTTTTATAAATACCAACAATTACAATGAATTAATCGTATTTCTCAATTTATTTTCTAGGCTATTGCTAGCCTAATGCTAGGTTGTTACATGGTTAGCTATTGCTAGATTGTGGGAAGGGCATGATGATGTGCCTTAATGAGTTTTTGGCTAGCATATGGCCAGTCCGTCACTATTGTGTGGATGCACCTCGAATTTATTTTGGTTTTGAAGATAAATAGAAATAAGTAATTACTCTCTCTGTCCGTGAATAGGAGTCCTGTTTTTTTATTTTAGTCCGTCCGTGAATAGGAGTCCCGGTTCACTTTTACCATAAATGTTAATAGGGTCCCACCTTCCACTAACTCATTCTACTCACATTTCATTTTAATATATACAAGTGGGACCCCTATTCCACTAAATTTTTTCCACCCACTTTTCTTAACATTTCTTAAAATCCGTACTGTCAAGATATGAGACTCCTAATGGTGGACGAAGCGAGTATAACAAAGCACACAAATTATACTCCATCCTCAAAAAATAGATAAACTTGTAAATAACACGAGTTTTATTGTGTAATTGGAAAAAGTAAGAGCGAGATGCCAAAAAGAAAGAGAGACAGAAAAAAATAGTAGAAGTAGTTTTAGTGGATTATATGGTTCATATTATTAGTGGTGTATAATTGATAAAAAAACTTTCCGTATTTTGTCTTGGGATGATCGAAAATGGCATAACTAGTCTATTTTTGAAGCACAAAGTCTAACAATAGGGACAAACTTTTTTCTATTTAACAAATAATTGTTCCATATTGTTATTTGATTGTGATTTGGTTGTTGGTATTATAAATATCTCCTCTAAATCCGTGTTTGATACAATTCCTACAATTCACGTTAAATCTTATTCCATTTCTTTCTTTTGATTTCCAACTCATCACAACCTAGAACTCATGAAAGTATCCTCATAAGATTCGTGACAGAAACCGAGAGTTTGAAGAGCTGCCGAATCCTCAATTCAACTCTAAACGTGGTAATCTTTTTCATCGATGCATATCTCAATTGGTCACCATGTATCAAAATCAAACATCAACAATTTCTGTTGACAAAAATTGAATCTGCCAAGTTCAAAGAGTCACCCTTTTTGGCCTTACAGATAATTTTTTGGGAATTTAATTCGACATCGTGGTGGAAAATACGATGAGCCAACGGAGGAAATATGGGCGTGAGCGGCCGACCGACTCGCACGCGACGCCTTGGACGGCCGCCGAATAATCGAAAATATGAAAAAAATCGAGAAACGAAATAAAAGACTTTAATTAGAGTCCATGCATTCTAATTAGGAGTTTTCTCGTGTTAATTGTTGTGTTTCGTAAGACTTTAATCCGGAAAGAGGAAATACACAAGTGCGAGATCTTTTAAGTGAACGAGGTGGGCTTTCTTTTAAGTATCGTTCATGAAATATTTTGGGCTTTATTCCCAGTGATGATAAATACTTTGACGTGATATGAATGATTGTTATGCCGTGTTTTGGATATTTGTGGAATACCTATCTGCCCTGACTTTGTGTTGGATGCCTGACTGTGTGTTAGATGTCTGGCTTTGCAGGCTTTGCCAGAGGATTAATCGAATTCGGATTTAAGTGTGGGCCGCAAACCCCACTTAGACTAGTGTACACCATGTGGGGACCGTGAGCCATTTATCGCGCATTTGGACGATCCAGTGACCGTCGTGGAACGTGGCCACATTCTTGGCACACAAGGATACCTTCAGATAAGGTATGGTTGATGGAAAATGTCTGCGCGGACGATTTTGATGAAATTGGAAATATTTTGTATACTTGGGTTATTTTGAAAGCTAAACCCCAAGCTCAATCGAAATTGGCAGATAATTATTTTTATGCAAATATTTTCACCAACTATCCACTGAGTATCTTTTCAAGTACTCAGCCCTGCATACGTTTTCCCTATGTGCAGATTGAGCATTGACAAGTCGTGGTGGGTGTTGAGTAGAGCCTCTAAAGTCTACTTGTTATCCTGTACGGAATGGGTCGTGTCTTCATACATGATTCCATCCTTGTACTCTTATTTGTTTTTGTTGAACTATTTATCTTTTGAATAATGTATTGCGCACCAAAATACATTAAACTTGATCACTCTGAATCATCTTTTTAAATGATTAAATAAGTTACTATTTGGTCTATTAATGTCCAAGTGTGATTTTGCCTCAATTCCCCTTTCTTCCCCGCTTCTTGTATCCCACCCAGTCGCGATAAACCATTTTTTCTATCCTAAAAAAGGCCGGACGTGACAGAGTGGTATCAGAGCTTACGTTCTTCCAAGCTCTGGATCCAAGAGTCTTTTTCAACCTTGGTCTAGTTTGTATGCCTAGACCTAACTAATTCAATTATCGAAGACTCAACACCCGACAGGTGATGCTCAACCACGGAAAAGAGGTACATTTTGTTTTCAAATGAAGAAAATGAAATTTTTGATGATGTAGAGAAAAGCGAGGTCTTTGAACTTTAGTGAAAATGGGTGAAGTCCCAATTTTTATGATGACTATTTTCGAACATTTGGGAGATACAAGGTGGGAAAATGTTCGTGGAATGTGAAAATTTAGAAAGTGTGAGTTTTCAAAAGTGAATAATTGTGGTGTTCCTTTGAACTACTTTGCGATGTGATATGTGGATGTGAAATGCGACAATGATAATATGTCGGTGATTTGATGCTGAAATGTGAAGTGGGTGTTTATGCATGTTCGAAGTGATTTTGTTAAGTGTGGACTATGGATGTGAATATGTGCCTACGCATGTGAACATAGAAGGCTTGAGATATAGACTAGTCCGAACAATTGAACAATAGTTGTACGTTGACAACTTTTTAACCGATTTCCTAAGTGATGGTTTGATCAAATGATTATAAATTAGGGTTAACTCCTAATTTGCCAAACATACGACGAAGGGGAAGTAGAGCGTTGGATGAAGGCGAGCGGATCGCGATATCTTCCTTCCCAACCCTCTTGTTTGATGAGATCACGTTTTGGGCGTTTCTTTGGGGTATCTCTACACGTTTCGAACAAAGCATAATCAAATTTGAACCATTCTATCCTTAGATGGTGAACATAATAACGAGAACTTTTACCACTTTACACGTTTCTTTGCATCTTTTCATACGTTGTTTCACACACATCACATATCGCATTCTTTTCTCAATACTCTATCGACTCTTGAGTGTTACTGAGAGGTATTGTCTTATCTTTTATGTAGATGGCACATACTGCACAGACCCCTGGTAAGAGTACTCTATCTTTTGAGACGAGATGTCAGAGCATGGATAGATTTTGTGCCTGCCGTAGGAAGGCGGAGGAGAGCATTGTGGAATTTGTGGCACCTTTTTATCGCGTTGGCATCGTGCTCATCCCTATGGGGTGGGAGGGTACGATGGCATCGTGCTATTGGTGGGCGGTTTGCCGAAGAGAGTGGAGCGAATGGGCTCAGGCTACGGTCAAGCGGTTTTTCAGATTCAACCCACCCTCGATCGCATTGGATGGAGACGTGAAGGGGTTTGCAAAGACGATGTTTAATGTGCTGGTAGACCATCTAGAGAGGCCGCCACCTGCTTCTGCAATGGAGCCACCTATTAGACCATTGGACTTACCTTTGTGCACTATTCAGAGAGAGAGCAGGGCGAGTCGTCCCAATCAGCGAGGGCCAAGAGGATCCGTATCGAGGATAGAGACCGCTAAGACTCGGAAGATGAGGAGTCCGACGAGGAGAGTGAGTACGATGAGGAGGAGGGTGATGGCCATGTGATAGGCGAAGGCGGGGAGGAGGAGGGGAAGGGGAAGGCAGTGTTGGAGATGGGGGACCCGGACAGGGATGAGGACCCCGAGGAGGGACCCTACACAGACATCGGGGGTAGAGGAGGCTAAGTTCATTCCCCCACCTCCACTAGAGCCACCACCCGTTATTCCAGCTCCCCCTTATGAGGCCGTATATGAGTACCTTCCACCCCTTCCGCCGAGTGGACCATTCTACTATCTGGATTATATTATACCAATAAGGTATGGGTACGGGGCACAGCCTGACCCGACTTATTACTTGACGATACCCGAGATGCCACTAGAGCCTATAGTAGAGCATGTGATTCTAGAGGAACAGCTATCTCCTCTTGTTGATGAGATCTTCGCCGACACGCATGGGAAGTCTACGTGGGATCCTATTTGGATTTTTAGCGACTCCGAGGCCGAGGAATAGTTTTGATTTAAGAGATTTGTTGATTGAGGATGTTTTGTTTTAGTACGTTGGATTATCTAGTGGGTTTTTCCACATTGTATTTATTTCGAGTTGTGATTGAATTGCTAAGTCCTCGTTGAGGCATGTTTTGGGAAGTTATGAAAATTTTGGCTTGGTTATAAGTGTGTTATACTTGTGCTTTATTTTACGTATACTACGCATGAAAGTTTGAACGTGATTGAAAGCAATGAAATGAATGAGCAATAACGATAACGTGTATAGTGTTTGTACAGAATGCCTCCATGACGTGCTGGAAGACCTCGACGTGTGATGGAGAAGTACCTAGAGGAAATGTGGTCGGAAATAATGGAGGTAATGCTGTAGGAAATAATGGAGGAAATGTCGGGGGCAATGGAGCGCAACCACCTCCATCCCAACCCGAGCATCATATCGAGGCAGTCTTTTAGCGACAAAATCCTCTTGTGTACGATGGTTTGGATGATCCATCAAAGGCTGAGATATGGATTCACACCATAGAACGTATTTTCGACTTTCTGGTAGATACTGATGCGAAGATGGCTGCGAAGTTCCGTGCCGGTCTGATTCGGAGCATGCCTCGACATATCACAAAAGGTTATGTCGTACTCAGCCACTGACATCTTGCCTTGGTTTAGGCTATAGAACTCAACCTCCTTGGTCTTGCGATAACTTCGCGGGATGTACTTCCCATACACCATCTCTTTGAACTCATTCCAAGTCAACTGCTCCAATTGCGCAGGAGTCATGGTTTTCTCTCTCACATCCCACCAAAAGTCAGCGGAGACAGTCATTCGGAACGTCACACAGTTAATGCGTTCGCGGTCAGTGCATTGCAGAAAATAAAAAATACACTCTAAGGCTCGGATCCAAGTCTCAACGTTCGATGGATCACCAGATCATCGTACACAGGAGGATTCTGTAGCAAAAAAACTTCCTCGATATGACGCGGGTTGGGGTGGAGGTGGTTGGGCTCCATTGCTCCCGACATTTCCTACATAATTTTCTACAACATTTCCTCTATTATTTCCCATGGTATTTCCTCCAGGTACTCCTCCATCACATCGAGGTCTTCCGGCACGTCTTGGAGGCATTCTGTTCAAACATTATACACGTTATCGTTGTTACTCATTCATTTTGTTGATTTCAATCACGTTGAAACTTTCATGCGTAACATACGTAAAATAAAATACAAGTGTAACATAGTTATAACCAATCCAAAATTTTCATAACTTCCCAAAACATGCCTCAACGAGTACTAAGCATCTCAATCACAACTCGAAACAAAAAAAAAACGTGGAAAGACCCACTACATAAATCCAAAGTACTAAAACAAAACATCATCAAACAATTAAACTCTAAAATCAAAACTAGTCCTCGGCCTCGAAGTCGCTAAAAATCCTAATAGGATCCCACGTAGTCTTCCCATGCGTGTTGGCGAAGATCTCATCAACAAGAGGAGATAGCTGCTCCTCCGGGATCACATGCTCTACTATATGCACTAGTGGCATCTCGGGTATCGTCATGTAATAAGTCAGGCCAGGCTGTGCCCCGTACCCATACCTTATGGGTAAAATATAATCCAGATAGTAGAATGGTCCACTCGGCGGAAGGGGTGGAAGGTACTCATATGCGGCCTCATAAGGGGAGCTGGAATAACGGGTGGTGGCTCTAGTGGAGGTGGGGGAATGAACTTAGCCTCCTCTACCCCCGATGTCTTTGTGTAGGGTCCCTCCTCGGGGACCTCATCCTTGTCCGGGTCCCCCTCCTCCACCATTGCCTTCCCCTTCCCCTCCTCCTCAACATGCTCTTTCTCCTCCTACCCGCCATCGCTTATCTCGTGGCCATCGCCCTCCTCGTCGTAGTCACTTTCCTCGCCAGACTCTTCCTCCTCTGAGTCATAGTGGTCTCTATCCTCGATGCGGACCCTCTTGGCCCTCACTGATCGGGACGACTCGCCCTGCTCTCTCTCTGAAGAGTGCACAAAGGTAAGTCCAATGGTCTAGTAGGTGGCTCCATTGTAGAAGCAGGTGGCGGCCTCTCTGGATGGTCTACCAGCACATTAAACATGACCTTTGCAAACCCCTTCATGTCTCCATCCAATGCGACCGAGGGTGGGTTACATCTAAAAAACCGTTTGGCCGTAGCCTAAGCCTACTCGCTTCACTCCTTGGGCAGAGCGCCTACCAATAGCACGATGCCATCGTACCCTCCCACTCCGTAGGGATGAGCACAATGCCAACACGACCAAAAGCGTGCCGCAAACTCCACAATGCTCTCCCCCATCGTTCTACGGCAGGCATAGAACCTATCTACGCACCGACGTCTTGTCTCAAAAGCTAGGGTACTCTTACGAGGGGTTGTGCAGTACGTGTCATCTACAGAAAAAAGATAAGACAAGGCCTCTCTGTAACGCTCAAGAATCGATAGAGTATTGAGAAAAGAATGCGATATGTGATATGTGTGAACCAACGTGTGAAAAGATGCGAAGAAACGTGTAAAGTGGTAAAAGTTCTCGTTATTAAGTTCACCATCTAAGGATAGAATGGTTCAAAATTCATTATGCTTTTTTTGAAATGTGTAGAGATACCCCAAAGAAACGCCTAAAATTTGACCTCATCAAACAAGAGGGTTGGGAAGGAAGATATCGCGATCCGCTCGCCTTCATCCAACGCTCTACTTCCCCTTCGTCGTATGTTTGGAAAATTAGGAGTTCACTCCAATTTATAATCATTTGTTCAAACCATCGCCTAGGAAAGCGGTTAAAAAGTTGTGAGCGTACAACTATTTTTCAAGTGTTTGGACTAGACTATATCTCAAGCCTTCTATGTTCGCATGCATAGGCTCATATTCAAATCCGTAGTCCACACTTAACAAAATCACTTCAAACATGCATAAACATCCACTTCACTTTTCAACATCAAATCATCGATATATTATCATTGTCGCATTTCACATCCACATGTCACATTGTAAAGTAGTTCCAATGATCGCAACAATTATTTTCACTTTTGAAAACTCACATTTTCCAAAATTTTCACATCCCACTAACATTTTTTCACCTTATATCTCCCAAATGTTCGAAAATTTCTGACACACGGTCAGCATAAAATTTGGGACTTCACCCATTTTCATAAAAGTTCAAAGATATCGATTTTCTCCATATCATCAAACAATTTTATTTTTCTCATTTGAAAACAAAATGTACCTCTTTTTAATGGTTGAGCATGACGTGTCGGGTGTTGAGCCATCAATAATTGAATCAGTTGGGTCTAGGGATACAAACTAGACCGAGATTGAAAAAGACTCTTGAATCCAGAGCTTGAAAGAACGTAAGCTCTTCTATCACGCCTATTTCTAAGGATAGAAAGAACGGTTTATTGCGACTGGGGAGGAATATAAGAAGCTGGGAAGAAAGGAGAATTGAGGCAAAATCACACTTGGACAGCAATAGACCGGATAGTAATTTATTTAATCATCCAAAAAGATGATTCAGAGTGATCGAGTTTAATGTATCTCGGTGCGCAATGCATTATTCAAAAGATAAATAGTTCAGCGGAAGCAAGCAAGAGTAAAAGGATGGAATCATGTATGAAGAACGACTCATTCCGTACAGGATAACAAGTAAACTTTAGAGGCTCCACTCAACACCTACCACGACTTATTAATGCTCAACGTGCACATAGAAAAAACATATGCAGGGGTGAGTACTTGAAAAGATACTCAGTGGACAGTTGCCGAAAATATTTGCATAAAAATAATTGTTAGCCAATTTCGAGCGAGCTTGGGGTTTTAGTTTTCAAAATAACCCAAGTACACAAAAGTATTACATTTCCATAAACGTCGATTGATGAATCATTTTCCATCACCCATACCCTATCTGAAGGTATCCTTGTGTACCGGGAATGTGACCACATTTCACGACAGTCATTGAACCGGCCAAATGAATGACAAATAGCACACAGTCCCCACATGGTGTACACTAGCCTAGCGGGGTTTGAGGCCCACACACACTTAAACCCGAATTCGATTAATCCTCGGGCATAGCCAGGTATCTAATACACAGTTAGGCATCCGACACAAAGTCAGGGCAGATAGGTATAACACAAAAAAATCCAAAACACGGCATGACAATCATTCATTTCACGTCAAAGTATTTATCATCATCGGGAACAAAGCCTAAAATATTTTCATGAACGATACTTAAAAGAAAGCCCACCTCGTTCAATTAAAAGATCTCGCATTCGCATATTTCCTTTTTCCGGATTAGAGTCTCACATAACAAATCCCTTTAAACATAAAGTTAGTAACACAACAATCAACGCGAGAAATCTATTAATTAGAATGCATGCACCCTAATTAAAGTCTTTTATCTCGTTTCTTGATTTTCGCATATATTAAATTATTCGGCGGCCGTCTAAGGCGTCGGTCGGCCGCTCACGCCCATATTTCCCCCTTTGGCTCCTCGTATTTTCCACCGCGATGTCGAATTAAAATTCCTAAAGAGCATAATTAAATTATCATACTATTTTTCCTCGAAATTATTTTTATTTCGTACTTGAGATAAAACTATTCGTACTTCGCATTATTCCGAATTTAATTAAATAATTCCCCACCATAAAATTACTTATAGGCCCAAAGATTTATTCAATTAGAACCCACTCTTAGTCCTCCAATTTAAATGGTGAGGCCCAACTTAATTAAAAAGAAAAGAGGGAGCCCAAAAAGGAGTAGCCCAAATATACTCCCATCCTCCACAATCGCTGCTTCAACGCCACGCCGCCGGTATCGCCGTCGCTGCTACTCCAGCGTCTGATTCGTTTTCCCAAATCGACACTCCTCCCCCCCAGTTTGAAGAAATCCCCAAATTGGTTAGCCCTAGTTCCACCGTCTCCGATTCACCCCACACCGCCGCCGTTCTGTCATCGCCTCCGACACCACCGCGGTTGCACTCCGGCGGTCAATTGTACGCCGCTGGTTTCGTTCTCTCCGGCTGTGTCACGGAGTAGCACTGGCGTTTGCTGCTCACCACCGCTTCTGCTGTTGTACCCATCAGCCATCGCTCTCCGCCGCCGCTGTCCACTCATTCCAGTCCGATTCGCCGGGAAGACACGGTCGGCCACTGTCCAGTTCAGACCGGAACAGCCCCGACTAACCCCGAAGATAAGTTCTTTACTTCCAACTTATGTTCTTTTTCGCGTTTCAATTTGGTTACAGCGTTCGATTGATGTTAATGTTTGAGTTGTTCGTGTGGGAGTAATGGATGATGCTAACATGCTAAATGTTCATGATTTGGAACTGGGAAGGAATTATACCTCTGTGAGTGAAATTGGTGATGACTCCTTGAACTTGGCAGATTCGTTTGCTGTCAACAAATGAATATGCTTGATTTTCCGAAAGAAGTGCGAAATCGTGCTATGAACGGATGGATAGGAATTACCTATAGTTCACTTGGTTGTTGGATGAGAACCAGGGATGAATCCTCAGATTTCTGCCATGAATTTCATGTGAAAAGGATGAGTTCCTGGTTGTGTGATGGACCCCACCATAACTTATCATGAATGTGTGTCTGTATTAGTTGATGGAGGAGGAATTGTAGTAGGCGATCCATTCCGGGAAGAAAGAAGAAGAGAGGAGAGGATTGGGCGGGCTCAAGAATTAAACATCTCCCACATTTTATTTATTTGTTCTAGTTCATAGGCCCAAAATGATTCATTTTGTTGTAAATAAATCAAGCCCAAAACTTATTTATTATTCACTGTACTTTTAATTTCCATGGCCCAAAGCCATCGAGTACCAACATGGGACTTTCTTATTTTATTATTGAAGGAGCCCAAAGTGTATTATTTTATTTGTATCTCTTCAAAACTTTAATTAATATCGTCGCCAGTTCCCAACGCAAACTTCAAAATCGATCCATAATTCAAAACACACCGTGTACTTCGTAGTACTCCTACTTAAAATTAAATTCCACGAAGATCGAAGATAATATTCTTTTCTACCGAACCAAATCACACTACGCAAGTAAGATAATTAAAAACATATTACACACTCCCTTTCGCGCAATCCAACAAAAGAAATAGTCCCTTTGTGTTATGCCAAGAACTACAATAATTCATTCCCAAAGAATATTATTTGTGCAAGCCCAAAATATTTAGCGAAGAATTAAATATTAATTTTTAGAAAATTCGAATAAATAACCATATTGCATTCAATAAAAAAGAAATTTGTTACTCGAAAATTCGCAGGTTTTACACGTTTTCAATGAATTAATTAAGAACGTTTGGTAAGAATTAAACAGATAATAACGGTACAAAGGAGAAATTTAAAAAGCTCCCTTCCTAAGCAATATAGTCCTATTATTTGCAGCATTAATTTTTTGAAATTTGAAAAGGTGCAAAACTTAGTAAGATATGAATTAACTCTATTATATACTAATTTTATAATAAAATATAGATGAAATGAGATAGTGAAATAAAAAGTGGAAAGTTGAAATTCCTAGATGGGAGCTCACATGTGTATGTGCGCTCAGTTAAAAATATTACCTTCATTTAGGAAAAATAATCTTAGTGTTGGATGGAAATTTTTTTTAATGCAATAATTATTAAAACGTGAGAGGGATAGATATAAAAAACTGTTTAAAAATTATTAGTGGAAAATCATTTTAATAAAGAAAAAAGTGATTACTTAAAGTAGACAAAAACTAATTGACGATCCAAAGTAGAAATAGAAGATTATTTTGTAAACAAAGAAGTATATACAGGCCATCATGAAAACAGCTTCTTTTGCACAGTTTGTTTTTTGTGGTTTTTTTATTCCTTATATCCATTTCTAAGAACATGCATAAATAAACTCAGACATACAAATAATGGAGTTAATCAAAAACTACAACTTGCAGCTCAAATCTTCTGAAACAGAGTCCCAGAATCATTGGTTAAATAGAACCAATATATAAATCCAAAGATATGTAGTGATATCCCTCGATATTTGTATCCTATTCTACAGAAAAAATGTAACTAGAAAGGCAAAAGCCAAAAAGGTGCAAGAATATAGGATCAGCTGCCCATAATGTAGAAAACAAAAATTGTAGAGATTCTTCATTGATTTAAAAAACACCATTATCATGGCGTTCAGGCATTAATTAATTAATCAAATCTGCAGTTAATGAGAAGTGAGATTTTTTCAAAATTTAAGTTCAGTTTTTGTGTTTAGTTCAACTAGTGCAAGAAAATCCAAATAATTCAAATTATTCATTTATCTGCCAATGAGCACCTTATGATAAATTGATCAACTCAATATTATTTACTAGTATATTTCGTTAGTATTGTGTGTTTATGCAATAATATTAGAAGACCAAACATTTTCTATTCCAAAAATCGATTGCCCTAAAATTTATTCAACTTTTTTTAAGGTTTTGACTTATTTATGAATTTGCAATAATGTAGTAAGTTCATTAAAAATAATACCAAAATATAAAACTAATATAATGTTAAGAAATTGAAGCCAGATACAAAACTGATACATAGAACAAAATGATATTTGTAATGGTAGAGAATGAAAGAAGTGCCCTCATCACCAGTGGGCTTGATTTGAATTACCTGAGTTCAACAAACTTAAGTCAATAACAAAACTGAAAATTACTTGCTTGAATGCTTTTGAGGTTTCAATGAACATCAAACTCACGAATCGTAGGCAGAGAATGACGTACCTTGTCTTATAATCGTAACAAAATTGGGGGTAATGAAGTTTGCCATATTTATGTGCCAAAGCTACGATCGCCAGCATCTCCAAGTCCGGGAATTATGAACCTGAAAAATGACCAGCAATTATAAAATCTACCAAAAAACAAAAAGTTTAATGTAAGCCAAGCAACCATTGATAAACTCCCTTGAATTACTAGCCTACCCTTTCTCGTTAACAGTTGGGTCGAGGATTCCAGCATACACATGAAGCCTGAGATTCAATAAGAGATAGTTACTTAAACCATACATCGCAAAAGCTTATCACCAGAATCATCAAATATATTTACCCAGGGAACTTCTCGCTTAATTTCTGAAGGGCAGGAGGAGCAGCGACGGCAGCTATCTGAAGCAAAAAGCAAATGCCAGAACCACGTAAAGTGGCTATCCACAATTAAGATATGAAGCCAACGATGTGAATCAAACTATAAGCAATGGTGTAGCTACAATGTGAATTAAGATAGAAGTAATTTAACATGGAAAACCAACCACTTTTATTTGCTTGTTGTCAACGCCTCGATCCTTTATCAATTGTATAGCTGCAACCACGGTACCACCTAAAACATTATGAGAAGAAACATCAAACCATGTCACCAATCACCATCAGAAGAATGTGCAGAATACTTCATTTAATGTACACACTTTCAGCAACATTGATATAAAATCCTCTGCTCCTGAAATGCTCAAACCTATCTGCCAATAGCTATATTTTAAAAGGATTTTTTCCTGTACATGAATTTGTGAAACTCCTGTGGGTATCTACTATCTAAAACTTAAACGATGAGCTTGACGTAGAGAAGGCTTTCTTTCAGCTGAAGAGAAACCCATATTATTGTAACATTGGCAGTACACATTTGTTATAATGTTAACAATATCTGAAAATCTTTACCTGTCGCAAGCATGGGATCTACCACGAATACTCGAGAGCCTTCAGGAAATTTATCTGGCAGCCTATTTTAAAGTGAAAAGTTGATCAGACTCAGACTATTGGAAAGCCTGACTTAAATAGCAACTATTAAGATCAAGAAGAAACTGGAGGCAAATCTAAAACATTTTCTTGAGCTTGCAGTTATAGAATATAGATTGAGTGAAGAGTTCAATGCACAAGACAGGATTTGAAACATGTAGAACACATTTAATCTACTTCACCGCTATAGACTTTGTTTGCCATCTCTACTTACTTGTTCAAATATACAGATGGCTGAAGTGTTTCTTCATTTCGGCCGATACCTAGCATTATTAGATCCAGTCAAAAGGAAATTTTTAGGTAGGACAAACATGAGTTAATCATAATATAAACTCAATGAATCAAAGATAATGCACGAGTAAACAACTACATCAACAAGTGAGTTTGTAAACTGTAGCACCATAGCCAGGGAAAACAGGCATTCAAAATGTATAATGTTTGAAATGTTATCCATTTTAGTAATAAGAAAAACAACATATCCATACCTAAATGATATGTATTCATCGCTGGCAAAACTGATGGTGCATGCTCTGCCAAAGCCAGGCCAGCTCTCAATATGGGCACAATCTGTAGGATAACGATTGTTGCAAGTCTTAAGCGAAATATCCAACTACTAAAGTAAAAAATTTAAGACAAAATGTTACAACTTCATTCAGAATCATATAAAAGGTAGAGAGTAGAATGATGTTTGAGATTGAGACTAACTGCAATGGGTTCCCTTGGATCAATAAATTCCACTGTTGTAACACCCATTGGCGACGGGATCTCTCCGCTGATAGTTGGCTGACAGTAATTAAAAAAACACCAAACTTTAGGTCAAATTTGTATCCATAGATAGATATTCTAGCAATAAGCTTAACATACATCCCTAAATAAACTAAAAGTCTACAAATTGCTTTATCAAGAAACACAAAGTTAGCTCTTTTTCAGTTAATTACAAATGAAAAAAACACAATGCAGCATCAGCTATCCAAAATAGGAGTTATGAAAGAACTCACAAGCCACTCCCTTGATGCCTCATATATCAGCAATCTCCCAAGCTCAGCCATAGCATTCTCTGAAAAAACATAATCAAACATTTAAAGAAGAAAAAAAGAAATCTTCATAATATATTTAAAAAAAGGGTAGAAAAAGAATATTCCATGGCCTAAGTTGGACTTACTGAATACGGGGCAAGGCGTCTGCTCATTCCGAAGAACTGAAATCCAGTGCTTAATTAAAGGGTGCGGCGGGACGACCACCTACATCATAATCCGCAATTAATTAACTAATTACAAACATTATTCGAATTAATCCGAAAACTCACCAACATTCTGTTGCCAGACACAACAGAATTCTCCACCGTCGCTTGGCAATTCATGGAAACGGCGCGGCGTTGTCGACAATCCGAGTGCAAACCCTGACGATTGCTATAAATATTAAACAATCTGAGCAAATCTTTCCTAAAAAGTCAGGATGTAATTAAAAGAAAATAAAAGAAATATTACTCCCTCCGTCCATAAAAATTCGTCAAAGTTAGTGGATTGTGGATTTTACTTTTAAAATATTAGTTTTATAATAAAATATGAGTAGAAATGAGTTAGTGGAATATGGGGTCCACTACTAAAAATAATAAAAATGAAATGGAACAAATTTTAGGGGACGGACGGAAATGGAAAACTGAAACAAATTTTCATGGACAGAAGGAGTAATGATAGCGATTACGCGCGTGAGGAATGACGCACCGTTGCCTTAATTAAATGTGGTGAGGCTAATAAGAGTGGAGAATTCATAACGGCGAAGCCCATTTTTTATGATTAAAAAAAAGGGTGATGCCACTTTATGGCTTGGCCATAATCAGATTTTACAATCAAATTTAATGCACTTAGAAAGTATCAAAATTCCATGACTATCTTACCCTTTGCTTTAAATCATCCAGAAACATTTGCTGCTTTATATATACGTTCTATACTAGTAGTAATTATTTCTTCTCTTATTTTCCAAGATTTTATTTCGTCTTAGTCATAGTATTTGTTCATGAAGGTGACTTAATATACATAAGGCAGTGGAAACGGAATATTAAAATAGTAAGGCATTTCCAATTAAAAGTAATATCACTAGTATATTTAATTGAAAATAAATACTACTATTTACTTACATTTTTATTAATTTTTTAGTTTATATTGTTTTAGTTTGATGGGAAAATTGATATTCCGCTTTAATGTTATAAGTTTGTAACGCAGTCTGTATTTTAGTTCATACTAGTAAATTTCATTCAATTGTTATTCAATTCAATTGTAAATTTGGGATTTCATTTAGTCTTAATATGCAATATTTTTAAAATTTATTAATAATTTATAATAATTCAATACATCATAAATATAATAAGTAAATATATAGGACTACCAATATATATACTATACGTAATATCATAATCATAAATAATAACTTTTATACAATATTAATACAAATACGTATTATTAATATTAATTTAAGATACTACCCCATATTATAATAATTTGATTAAGAAGAATTCATAATAATAACTTCATACACCATAATGTTACTTAATATTAATGTATATAATAAACTAGAAAGGAGTATATAAATTTATAATTAAATATATTAAGTAATGACATTATGCTACACGATATCAAACTATAGCCATTTCTGTTACTTTAATTTACTAGTAGTACTTATTCTTATTATTCCCAATGTTCTTAATAATTTAACACCATTTAATTCGATACGAGTTTTTATAAATATAATAAAAAATTGATTGAAAAAGTTAGTGACATACAGGTCCTATTTTTATATATTAGTTTTATAATATAATATGAGTGAGAATGAGTTAGTGGATTGTGATCCATTATAAAAAAAATGGTAAAAGTGAAAGATGACAAATTTTTAGGGACGGACGAAAAAGAAAATAAGTAACAAATTTTCAGGAATAGAGGGAGTATTATTTTTTTAGAATCGTAGTTACTAGTATAATTTAATTGTAATCATATGATTAGACTTATCCATTTTGGAGTGTTAAAGTAAATGTTATTCAATCCGTTAAAATACTCTTTCTGGCTTAAAGCCTTAAAGAATATGCATTTGGGTTCGTCTCGATTTTAATACAAAATTAGTAAAATAAGAGAGGGGTAGAGAAAAAAAGTAATTAAAATATTATTAGCAGAGAATGGATCTCACGTCACTAGAGAAAAAATAATTTCCAAAATTAAAAAGTGTATATTCTTGTTGAACTAATCAAAAATGAAAAAATATATGTTCTTGTAGGACGAATGGACTAAAAAAAAGTGAATAAAGTAAAGAGTAAAGTAAGAAAACAAATAAATTAAAGTGAAAAAAATGTTAATTACCTCGACTATAACGGAACTTTCCTAAGTGAAAAAATTATTTAATTATAATGGAAAATTTCTGATATGGAATAAACGTACATGCTTAATTAATTCAAGATTAATTGTGCAATAAACATACATACTTCATTAGGATCCGATAATAATTATTTTTGGGAAATAGAGTTTGTAATTAGTAAAGACGGAAATTAGTTTCAACATTTAATTTGAAATTAAATATGTATTCTCTCTCCAAAATTGGAAGGAAAGAGTGATTTGTGTAAAACTAGTTAAGCACTATCTAAAACTATTATTTTATTATATTACTTTTGCAATTATTTACAGAAATACCACCATGTGGCCAGCCACATTGTGGCCGCATAGCATTATTGTAAAAAAAAAAGATTCCAAAGAAACTGGGAACGAATCCAATTTCTTGAGCACGGCACGTAGACTTACCTTCTTCTCTCATTTCCATAAATACCACACGAATAATATTTGGAAATAAGTGCAACATTTGCAGCTATGATTTCTTGATTAATTAATGGAATGATTCGTACCTAATCAAAACTAATGTAAATCGTTTCTTATTTACCGCAGTCAAATCTTATAAGC
Source organism: Salvia hispanica (assembly GCF_029641045.1). Lineage (NCBI taxonomy): Eukaryota > Viridiplantae > Streptophyta > Magnoliopsida > Lamiales > Lamiaceae > Salvia > Salvia hispanica. The sequence goes on along the minus strand of NC_142697.1, from coordinate 8,383,716 downwards.
TATTTCATTTTCCTTTCTCCATTAAAGATAGTTATAAAATTTTGGAATTCAATAATGACTAGGGGTGCTTAACCGTTTCTCCGGTTCTCGGTTAACCGGAATCGAAACAGAAACCGACCGGTTAATTGAGGAGCCGGGAACCGGAAAATCAGTTCCGGTTTCGGTACCGGTTCCTATTTTTTGAAAAATATTGGTTCCAGTTCTAACCAGAACCGATCGGTTCTTAATCGGGAACCGAATTGCATTTTAATTTCAATTTTATTTTATATTTTAAAATAATATTTTATACTATATGTATATATGTGTGTGTATGCTGCTATGTGCGTGCGTATATGTGTTGTGTGCGTGAGTAAGTTGTTGTGTGTGTGTTTGTACATGGTTGTGTGTGTATGTTGCTATTTTTTTGGTTAAATGTTGTTGTGTGTGTTCATGTGTCGTGTGTGGGTGTTTTGCTGTGTTGTTAAATAATGATGTGTGTGTGCATGTGTTGCTTTTATATTTTGCAGATTTATGCTGTTTCTTTTATTTTCTTTCTGTTTGTTTTTTTAGTATTAGATAGTATATGGAGTAATATTTAGGAGTTGATTTCTTTTAGGTATTGAACATAAAATTGTCGTCTTGTCGGTTAGTTTGTGTGAGTTTGATTGAATTTTTAGTTATTTAATATATTGAAATTTTAGTTATTGGATGATAAATATTGAATCATTTATATCTTTATTCAAATAAATTCGGATTAAATACTAAAAATCGATTCCGGTTTCGAACCGGAATCAATTGGTTCTTAACCGGCCGGTTCCGATCTAGTTCCGATTATGAGATTCATGAAAATTTAAAACCGTATAAACGGTCAACCGGTCCGGTTAAAACCGGAACCGACCGAATAAGCAGGCCTAATAATGACAACCTCCGAATCCATGAGAAAAATACATAATCCTAGGTATGCACACGTTCAAAAACCGCCAGTTCCAATTCGGAACTAGCGGTTCACGGTTTAGAAATTTCTTGAACCTGAACCGGCCCGGATAGTTTTTTTGGTGGTTCCGACAGTGGTTCAGAACCATCGGTTTTTGGCCTAAACGGGCGGCGCCAAGCCGATTCGGCGGTTCGTTTTTTTTTTTTTTTTTTTTTTTTTTTTGTCTTTTTAGTCTTTATTCATCTAAGAAATGTGTGTAAATAAAATTTAAACAATAAAGATAAAAATTGCAATTTTATTGATATAAATTTAAACGAGATTACAAGTTACAACTATTGCAATTTACAACTTGAAGTCTTAACGATAAATTTAAATATTTGTTGCTTTTTTAATTGTCTATTTTTATCATTATTATATAAATTATATTCATAGTTGTTTTTTCACACATTTTAATCAATACATTGAGAAAAATGAATAACATACCTACATTTAAATCCAATTATTTGAACTATGTCCACATTCTGTAAATTTACAAATTATGAGCAACATGCAACATTCAAATTTAATTAAACTATTCAAACTACACTATTCTAGTTGATGCTATTATTAACTATAAATTTGTCTTAGAAAAAGAATTATGACAAAAATAAATATAAAAATAGTAAATAATAAAATATAAAAAATAAAGAAAGTTTTGTCTTCTATATTAGAAAAAGAATAATGAATGGTCTAAACATGTACATGAAAGAAAATATTTCAACATATTTTGTCCTACGTCGAAATTGAAACATAAAATATTCAAGGATGTCTTTATTATGAAATTTTTGTATTTATTATTTTATGAAAATTGATTTTTAAATATAAAAATTAATTTTTATAATTAATAAATATATTTTTTTAAAATTTTATTTGAACCGCCTGTTCGAACCGTTGAACCGGCGGTTTGGAACCGACGGTTCCGGTTTCTGAAAATCATGAACCTGAACAGAACCGTCAGGCGGTTCGAACCGCCGCCGCCGGTTCTAATTCCGGGTTACGAACCGGCGGTTCGGTTCAATTTGTGCATGCCTACATAATCTCATTACAAGTGTAACTATTCATAATTGCGTATGAGAATACGAATAATAAGATAGAATATTTATACCATTGTTATTAGGGAAAGCATGTTTCGAGCACGTTGCACCGATAAAATTGCTAAACAATAGAATTTTGAAGATTGATAGTAATTAACTTTTATGTCTTGATTTTTCTTGAGCTTTTGTTGAACTAGCCTTGATTGTTGTAAGTCACTAATCGGTGATAGCTTTGATTGATTTATGTTTATGTATTCATACAAAAATTGTCACATAAGTATTGATGCATGATAGAGAGAAATCATTGTAAAACTTGAGTCGGATGAACGTAGAACTAATTATAATAACTAAAAAGTTAGTGAAATCATTATCCTTAAAATTTCACTATTTGTCTGATATATCTCCTTTACATTTATTTATTTCTGTTTAGTTTCACAATTTTAAGACCAAAACCCTATCTCATATCACAATCCACCAAAGATGATATTGTCTTCTAGAGATATTTCTAATAAGGTTTTATTATAAAAAACCTAGTTAGTTGAAATTTATTCTAAATAAACTCTTGGAATTCTTTGGAAAAATAAATTAATTAAATTTGAGATAACAACAAACTCGAATAATCAATGTACATTAAAATGTTTTAAACACAAGAAATAAATTAAATTGAAAAGGGCCCAAATGACTTTAATCAATATTTGAATAGTAAGTTAATACTAATTACGATAGTTGTACCAATCAATACACATAACGTAAAAAATTAAATTAGGTTCAAAATTTGTAAGGTTGGAAACCTATTAGCTTTAGATCTAAACAAATATGATTGGATCCCTAGCAAATTCCCAAGTAGTCCACTATAAAATGCTTAAAGAGAATTAGATCACTACACACAGTTGTCTAAGTGGAACTCCTCCTAGATTCGGGCATGTTCAAGTTCCTTGTTATAGTAAGAAATGGGCTCAAATCTGACCCTTTATGGGCGTTCAAGGAGCAAGCTTCAAATGTGGAGGGCCCTAGTTATATATCTGGCCCGCACTGTTCTTTGTTGTTATGTGCAGAAATGAATTCTCCGTAATTTGGTGGTATTTGAAACTTGCCACAAAGTCTACACCCAGAAATGGAGATGAATTGGCAGCTTTACCCATCCCAAATTCTTTCTCCCCCCAAAAATCACAAACTCAGCTGCAAAAGAATAAACTACAACATCCCTAATTTTCCGCATCTCTACTACCCACTCGATTCGTCGCCGTTCACGGTTCACAGTGTTGAAATCGCTTTTGCCACCATGTGTTTAGGTATGTGCTTCTTGCGTAACGCACAGTGGAAGGTGAATGTTCGTGCGGTGATCAGAGGGATTGCTGATCTGATCATGGGCGCCGCAGCTGGAGATACTCTGACGTCGATCAATAGACACGTTCGTGAGCCACTGCGGGTGGAATTCGGTGGCGGAGAAAGATGGGGGTGTGCGTGGAGGTGGCGAGGGGAGTTAAGAGCAGAGTTAGAGAGAGGATGTGGGGAATACGATTGAGGCGGTGATGGGAGTGGCGGAGATTGGAGAGTTGATCAAAGCTGCGTTGACGGCACGGAGGAGAGTGGGCGGAAAGGGTCTTCGCTTCAAGCGGTGGATGATTTCATGGTGGCGCTTCTCTCTCTTTGAGACAAATCTTAACCAATATTAATTTGTGGGTATTTTGGTCATATTAGTTTTTAGAACTCTGATAAAAAAAATGACATAAAATTCCAAATTGTATAGTTCAAGTTTTGTATAGGGAACAATGAACAACAGAAATGGATGGGATATCTGTGGACCCTACACACCCAAATCTTACCGGTTTTAATTCTTCCCTACCCATAACAAACAACTTGAACAGCCCCACACTATCTCCAGCTGTGATATTTTCTCTTTACAAGACTTTAGAGTGACAATTTAGTGATCATGTAATGCTCAAATTTTGAGTAAATGTAATTTATTTGAAAATTCAAGATTTTAATCTTTTGATAGAGTGATGGGTTGCAAAACAAAATCTATAATAAGATATATCCTGACCCCTACGTACATGATTAGAAATCGAATTATAACATATATCTTGCTTTCAAAAATGTATTTAATTTTGTAAAATTAATTTATAAAGTATCAAAAGTTTTTCTCTGAGATACAACATTTAACCAAGTTTAATCAATACTGATTTGTGATCAAAATTTAGTGAAGTTTAAATACTTCTACATTGAACCATTCTCAATGCAATCTATATCGATTTTTGAAAAAAATTCAAATACCACCTACCCTTCCTTCCACTAAATATGAAACTCATGTTCCAACTCGTACAGTTAGTTTGTCAGCCCCTAACTTCAAGAGGTTGAGATCACAATAGTATATACCAAGTGCTTCCTTAAAAAATGAAAAAATAACTAATCAATTTACTAAATAATACATTATCTCCTCCGTTACGTAATTTGACCGTTTCCACAGGCACGTACATAACACCATTGTTTAGTAAACTGACATTCATATCTCTTATTATAACAAAATTATTAATGGTACGTAATTAGTTAAAAAATTTCTATATTTAAATTTTGTCTAATTTTAGAGACGGTCCAAAATAGTGAAACTAGTCAATTTTTTTAAAGGAAGGGAGTATTATTACTATAATTGTACTAATCAATACTCATAACGAAAAATATAATTATATTAGGTTCAAAATTTATTTAAGTTAGAACCTATTAGCTTTAGACCAATCCAAATATCGTTGCATCCCTAGCCAATCCCTAAGTAGTCCACTATAAAATGTTTAAAGCGAATTAGATAACAATACAAGTTGTTAAACAAAAGAATTTTTTTGAAAATCCTCTCCTACTAGAATTTGAAATTACTCTCTTTTTCTGTGATATTTTCTCGTTGCAAGGTTTAGAGTTTGACAATGTATTAATCATGCAATAATCAAATTTTGAGTAAATGAAATTAATTGATTTAAAGATTCAAGAATTTGATCTTTTTGGTAGAGTGAGGGATCGTGTCTAAATATTTTATTGTAGTAAGATATATCAAGACCGCTATAAACATGACTAGAAATCTAATTATTTCATATATTGCTTTCGAAAATATAGTATTTAATTTTGTAAATTGAATTTATAAATTTTCAGAAGTTTGTTTTCGAAAATATAGTATTTAATTTTGTAAATTTGATTTATAAATTTTCAAAAGTTTTTCTATGAGAATTTACATTGAACTGCAAGCTTAATCGATACTGATTTATGATCAAAATTTAGTGAAGTTAAATTAATACTTATATAATGTAGAATCGAACTACTCCTACATTGAACCATTCTCAATGAAATCTATACCAATTTTTTAAATGCAAATACGAACTCATGTTCCGACTCGAATAATTAGTTGTCAGCACCCAACTTCAAGAGGATGAGATTACAATAGTATATACCCAAGTGCTTCATTAAATAATGGGAAAAATAACTAATCAACTTAATATAACAATACATTGTCTCCTCCGTTAGTAATTTGACCGTTTCCACAGACACATAACACCATTGTTTAGTACATTGACATTCGATCACCAAGATTACTTCCTTTTATATCTCTTATTATAACAAAATTATGAGTAGAATCTTTGATATTTCTTGATATTCCCCATCAAATCGAAGACTAGTTAATTAGTAACATCAATTCATCAAATTTTACAAACTAAATATGTACTCATCACGACAGGTAGATTGATCAAGATTCATCCAATCCTGAAATTCCAGCTCACACTATCTAACCCAAAGTCTTTTTTTATTCACAAAATAAACATCAAAATCAATGCAGGCCCTTGCTAATTTTGTCCTTGAAAGATAATCACATTTTGAATCAACAAGGAAGGCTGAATTAGAATGGCCCCATTACCCAAAAACTCTATAGACCACTTCACTCACCCTCACCCTCTAACTGCAGCTGATGATATCAACCAAGAATTCTCCTGTGATGGCTGCAAGACTCTCGGAAACGGGAAGCGATTCCGCTGCAACGCCTGCGATTTCGACCTCCACGACTACTGCGCCACCTGTCCCCGCTCCCTCTCATCCTTCATGCACCCCCATCCCCTCACCCTCGTCCTACGGAAGCCGGCATCCGCCAAGGCCGCCCGCCTAGTCGACCGCGTCTGCGACCTCTGTCGCGAAACGGTAGATGGGCTCTTCTACCGGTGCAAGGAGTGCGAGTTCGACGTGCACCCACTCTGCACGCAGCTGCCGGAGAAGCTCAACCACGCCCTCCACACCATCCATCCTTTGATCCTCCAGTCCTCGCCTGCAGAGGGCTCCTGTGCCGTCTGCAGGCGCCTATGTGGCGGGTGGCGTTATGGGTGCCGTGTTTGTAGGGTTGACATTCACTTGGAGTGCGTGTTGGAACCCGTGGTCGGGTACCAACAACATGACCGTAGTATTGGTCAAGAGGGAATCCCCATGTTCGATCATAGCATGGGGATTCCCTTCCATGCCCCACATGGGTTTGCTCCATTTTACGGGTACCCAGGTTATGACCCTAGGTTCAATATGTACCATGGTGGTCAATACATGTATCCATCTGCAAATTTTGGGTTACAAACCCAAAATTTGCAGGTGGGGGCAAGTAATAATAATAATAATAATGAGAGTCGAGTGGGAAAGTCAATGTTTGGTCTAGTAAAACAGCTTGGATTTGGAGCGATATCAAATACTCCCTCTGTCCCATTAAAAATGCAACGTTTTCCTTTTTTGGTTGTCCCATTAAAAATGAAACGTTTCCTAAAATGGAAACAACTCTATCTCTACTTTTTCATCTCTCTTACTTTACTCTCTCTTCATTAACTCACAAAACAACACTACATAAAATCCCGTGCCGATTCCCAAATGTTGCATTTTAAGTGGGACGGAGGGAGTATGATTTTTGGAGTGGATGTATCTGGGCTATTTTTAGGGACTGGTTAATGTGTAACTTAATTGCATTTGAGGAGAAATTCTTGTTTTTTCTTGTTTATAAATATTGCGTAGACGGATATATCAAATAATATCCCTTTTAGCTTTGAATTGTGCATTGGACTTTGTTAATTTTCGGATTGAGACATTGCTATTACCTAGCACGTACCCTTGATGCAACACGTACAATTATTGGTTTTGATCCCAGCTAATCAGATTCAGATTAATATAATTGTGATTCTTCTAAATTATATATTAATTTCTCAATCTGGCATGAGAAAATTGTATTAGAAAGATTAAATAGATGAGGATAATTTGCTTGTTGGATCCCATGGGACAAAGTATATGATACAGAACAAGATGTGATATGGTTGATATGCATATAGCAGGATTTGCATACTTAGTCAGTATTACAGTATTAGTTTGAATTTTGAATTAAGTTGTTGCAAATTTCTTTCGTTTTGTAAGTCTACATATTGAGGCTCTCATGGTGACAACTGTGATTGGAGAGATCACCTATTTAGACGGTTGTAGACCGTGGCTTCTGTGTGAGGATTGGCCTCCTTCATAAGGATTATTTTCTGTTCCAGTTCGATTAATTATATTAAGTTCCTTCCCTTTTCCGTTTACGTTCTTGTTCATCTAGCTCCGGCCTTTACTCCGTATCAATTTGGTGCGGTGAACGATGGTCAATTCTCGGACAGAATCCACAGTTGATGATGTGGTTGGATTGGAGAAGGCTATAGCAAAGATGGAGAATTTCATGTTGGAGTTTCGAGCTTCTCGTGCTTCACCATTGATGACCTTTCCAACGTTTGATGGATCTGAGGCTCTCGTGTGGCTCGCACGGTCACACCAATATTTCCTCATCAACAAACCCCATTGGATAGATGTGTCGACGTAGCCATCAACGGTATATCCGGTCCAGAAATGCCATGGCTAAAATTGCTCCTTATGCATTGTTCTTCATTGTCATGGGACAAATTCACGCAAGAGTTGTTACGACGCTTTAGAGATGTTGCTGTCCGTATTGCCAAATACCAGCCAAAACACCTACCCACATCCGATGATAATACCACAGTTATTCCACCCTCCCTACCCACCGTGATAACAGCATTATTGTCCTCTAGTTCGCGTATAACAGCCCTGCAGGAGATACTGCCTAAATAAAAAGAGATTTATTTCAATATATAAGTGGAGAACAAACTAAAAAAAAAGGTAGACATCTTAGGTGGAAAAGTATACATCTTGAGAAGTTTTGTAAAGTAATTTGAGAAGTTGACCGGAATACTTTTTATATATAAATGATAATTATTTGTTTAATCATTTTGAATATTCATAGTTGCTTCACATCATTCATATAATAATATATCATAACTGAAAACTATATGAGATTAGGAATGAAGACCTCCAATATCTAGAGCATAACTTAACTACAGGGATGGAACCAGAATTTTGAATAAGCCCGTACTAAATTATATTAAAAAATACAATATATATATATATATATATAGAGTTGTGATCAATGTCGAACTAATTTTAAAGACCGAACTAGAGACCAAATCTGGGCCATTAGATCTAGTTTTTTTGATGAGATGTGCTGCTGTGAAAATTTTTTTAGCTTCATTACAAGCCCATTTTACTTCATTATATAGGTTTATTACTTCATTCTATACGTAATACCTTGAAACTACAACATGTTTTTACTTGCTTCCACTAGGTTTTGAAATGATTCAACATATGCTTCATTCAAATTCATTGACGTGGGTTTTTGCTTGATTAACATTTAAAAATGCAATTTATTCAAGTGAGTTTATTACTTCATTCAGAAACGTTATTACTTCATTGGATAAGATTTTTACTTCATTCCCGTAGGACTTCAAATGCTTCTACACATACTTCATTCCAATAATTTATTACATTATTCCATGTGTTTATTAAACCATATTAGCGCCATAGCGTTGGTGATAGATATTGTAGACAGAAAGAACGGCACGCGACGGCGAATTACATACTGGAATGAAGTAAAAACCTACTAGAATGAAGTAAAAACCTACTAGAATGAAGTAATATATTCTGGAACGAAGTTAAATCTTCGTAACATGTTAGTATGACTTATTTACCTTCAGATAAATTAAAATAGGCTCGTGATGAAGGCGAAAATAATTTATAAATTTCTGTATCTTATCCATAAAAAACTAGATCTAAAAGCTCTAATTTGCTAGGGTTCGGTGGTTCGGTCTTTAAGAGTGGATTTGTGAATAATGAGACTCTCTCTATACATATATATATATATATATATATATATATATATATAGGATTGTGTTAAAATGACAACACCTCTTAAAGTAACATCATACCACCATTCCTAACCAATCATTTGTACATGTGGACGAATAATAAGCTGCCATGTGGCAATCATAAAAATTGCTCAAGGGTAAATTTTCACGGACTGCAATATCCAATACACTAGACTGCAATTTTTCCCGACTGCAATATCCAATACGCTAGATTGCAATCTATAGATTGCAGTCTAGCGTTTATACTATTGCAGTCTAGCATATATAATATTGCAGTCTAGCGTAGTGTCACAGTGTCATTTTAAGAGTGTTGTCATTTTAACGCACCCCTATATATATATATATAGATATAAAATAATATTTTATTATTCCCACTTTCTTTATTTATTTTAAAATTTTATAAAATGATGAAAACACAATAACATATTGAGCTCCAGATACTACAAAATTTCATATATTTTTAATATGAGATAATATTCATTAATTAAAAAATTTAGTAAAATTTTGGTAAATTTCATAATATTTGAAATCAGAATATTAAATCGTAAACTTCAATTTTTTTCACAATCATCACATATGATTACAAAATGTCGTCTTTTGATGATATTTAAAACGTATTTTTTTAAAATAAGAAAAAATAAAAAATATGTAGTCTCATAAAAATTAAAAAAAATCATAATTTTATATTCTATTTTCAAATAAATTAACTAGATTTTGACCAAATTTTTATTATTTAAATGACTATTAGTAATATTTTACTCTATATATTGACATAGATATACATAAATTGTGATATTATGGAGATATTGTTGTATACTAGAAATCACATTTCGAGTGATTGGATACTGCAAAACTCTATAGTTTATTTTCCAATTAATGCAACAGATTATTTTTGTCGTAATGTTGTTATGTTTTACATATATTTAAATGTATAATCAACGTTACAAGTTTAAGTCTTTGTTTTAGTAGACCGATTGTGGGCGTCGTCCACTGTAAGGTAACACGGTCAGTAAAGAAAATAAGAATTTCATAACATAGATGGGCCTAGACTACCATATCATGGAAGGTTGCAATGTCAGTCCGATTATTTCTAAGCCTTAATGAAATAAGATGAGAGATATGGTATAGCATTGAATTGGACCTAACAGCAAGACGAGTCTTTATGATATCTACTGAAAGACGAGGTCTTGATAATTTGTTTCTTAATCAATGTACGTTAGCATTAAGCATACGGTATTGATTGAGCACTACTTTGACTTGCCAATAGGTGCGGGTTTTTCGTAACCCAAGAATCCTGGCATATTGGGTAGTGTAGATTAATATCTAGAGGTGCTAGGATTGCTATTATATTGAATCGTGCGCGAGCTGAGTCTCATTTGATAACGTTCACAAGAGGAGCTCGAAACGAGGACTTTATTATTCGGAACCTAGCTAGTTGGAGTTTGATTACTCTATGAATAATAAATAAGTGTTTCTTGCTGAGTCCACTCTTGGAGTAAATATGTTAATTAATTAAGTTCATAGCAGACACTAATTAAATAATGAACGTTTCTATCTTAAGCGCGAGAAATAAATAATAATAAATATTGGAAACCCGAATTACTTGTAATCTCGGATTTGGATGGAGAGTGCAATATTACTTCTGTAGTGGCTGTTTGTAATATTCGAATATAAGCTTGTATTAAATTGCGGGTTCAATTTAATTAGAGAAAAGCTAATTGGGGGAGCCCAAATCCAAAGCCTTCCATAGATCCCTGACTGGGCCCAATATGTGACTTAATATAAATAGGAGAATAAAGGAGACAGAAGACACATAATTTTAGTGACTAAAATTTCACCCCCTTCAGTGGGTAGGAGAGGACGAAATTTTCGTCCTTCAGCTCCCTCCGTGAGCATTTCTTTCTGTCCTCCATCATTTGAGTCCTTGTACTTTGGTGAGATCAGCCCACACTGATATCAACGTACTGTCTGGAACCAGTCAGAAGATACGTGGTCTAGTAATCAAGATCTTCATGTGGATTAGGCGCGAGCCATCTTCGATTCTTTGGAGAATCAGAAAGGTAAATTGGCTAACTCCGTAGAAACATGTTTTAGGATTTCAATTATGTTAAAACGTGTATGAATTCAAGTTATGAGCATGATACATGTGATAATTGCGTGAATAGAATTTATCTAAATAATATGCTAAATAGATCAGGATTATTATGTAATTGATTTATGTATGCTTCCGTTGCCAACCCCTTTAATTGGTATCAAAGCCAGTCTTTGGCTCTGATTATTTGTATTTAAATTTCGCAAATTTCATGTATGCATGTTTTGATTAATTGCGAAGCATGTTCTTGTGTTTTGTTATATTTATTTATGGATGATGAACTCAAGAACAATCGAATCAAAGAACTTGAATTTTTGGATCACACGAGACGTGCGATCCGTCGGTGCTTGCACCGAGACGGATCGCGCTACGCTTGATCGGAGATTAGGGTTGTCGAAGCAGTGAGAGCTGAGGGGCGACGGTGATGCGGCGACGCGCAGACGAGCGTGGGTTCATGCGCGCCGCCGGACAAAACCGCAAACCCTAGGCGGCGACCCGATGCGAGATCGGCGATGGTAGGCGTGGCGTGGTGGTTTGTCTGAGAACCATAGAGACGCTGAGCCGCCGAACCCTTAACCCTAGGCAGAAGGTCCAACATCCTCCAGAATCTGGCCGAGATAGCCGCGCATCAAGTGCGACGATGGCTGGAATATTGGGAGCGTGTAGAGCTGCCCAAGGTTTATCGAACCGGCGGTTAAAATCGAAACCGTAACGGCCAGTTACAGTTTAGAACCAAAACCGCGAGAAATATTCCGAACCAAAATCGTGAATTTTAGAACCGTGGTTCAGTTCAGGTTCCAAATTTTTTGAACCGAAACCGCGACCGAACCGCCGGTTAATCGGCGGTTTCACGGTTCCAACATGAAATTATTCTCAAATTGCACAAAATTCTCAAATATTTATGAATTAATATTTATTTGATTTCTACCAAAATTAAGAAGGGAACATGATTTATATTTGAACTTTTAAATGTGAACATTATACTTGTGTGAATATTTATAGTTGTTTCTGTATATCATGTTGCTTTTCTCTCTCACAATTATAATTTAATTAAAATTGGAGAACTATGTGGACTTTGATTCCTCAATAAAATTGTGGATACGTAGGCAACTCAACTTAAATTTGAGCTCAAGCCCTTTTCAATTTTTTCCTTCTTCCCCCATTTCATGTTTTTTTTGTTTACGTTTAGATGTGTAGGACACTTGTAAATTATATCACATTGTAATTTGTTTGTAAAGTATATCACATTGTAATTTCTTTGTAAATTATATCACATTGTAATTTGTATATTGAAATTGCAAATTTGATATCATTTTCACCTTTCTCATTTTACTTCAATTTAAACTATCTATTTTCTTGTTTCAATTTATTTTATAATTTCAAACTACATGGCAAAAAAAATAAAGGAAAAAAAACGCGAAACCGCTACGAACCGTCCGAAAACCGGCGGTGCTGGCTGAGACGCTGGGCTGCCGGATTCCGGCGACGAACTCGCCGGAATTTTGTCGTTCATCGTGCGTGCAAACCTCGTACGATGAGATAACGATGAAGGAATATTTTAATGATTATTTAATTACTACATTAAAAGATATCATTAAAATAATATTATTTAATGGAAATAAAATATTTTGGGAAGATTTCCCTAGATTTTAGGAATATTTTGATTATTTTCTTTATTTATGGATATAAATATTTATATTTAATCCTAGATGATATAGATGAGAATAATTAAATAGTTTCCTAAATACTATATATCTAGATATCCTAATTAGGATAGATATATAGGAATTCATTAAATAAAATAATTCTCTTCCTAATCTTGAACATGGAATAATATGAATTTAATTATTTGTGTCTTATTTAGATTTAAAGATATATCTTATAGTAGACACGAATAAGAATTAAATTCTAGAATTATTAATTTCCTAAAGTAAGATTATAAAAGATAATAAAAGATTTAATTATCTAGTCAATTAAATACCAACAGAATTTAATTAAGCCTTTATCTGCCTTAATGCTAAGGATAATTAAAAAAAACCATACTCCAAATATCTAAGCTATAATTATGAACTTAAAGTTTGTATATGGTCTCCATCGATTGGTCTGCAATTTGTGAAGCTTATTTCTAATATTATGTGGGGACAATAATCCTAAGAAATTAGTAAGTTCATGAGGACAATAATATTATCGTCACCCATTATGTGGGGACAATAATCCTAAGAAATTAGTAAGTGCATGAGGGTGGACTTCTCACAGATAGAGAGTGTTAACTTGAATGTGATTTCTAATATTATCGCCACCCATTATGTGGGGACAATAATCCTAAGAAATTACGAGATTCAGGGGTTCATGCAGAATTTATGAGATATCTTGATCTTGTTAGCGGCACATGAGCATTGTTATGGGAGTGTGTCGTAGAAATGAGACTTTGTAATGCTAAATCTGGTGGTCGTGCTTAGGAAACATTAGGCGGCCATGCCATTATGTGGTCTCTGGACTATTCGTCGATGTTGTGACTGTTGGGACTACCGCAACGGAAAACACGAAAAACAAATAGGTCCTTAACGGATCTATTTAGCTGATTATGCATTCGATTCCAATTTCATGCAATAAACATAGATCTATAGATCACACATCAAATATTCACATAAACATGCATATTTGACATGAATTAAATGTTACCTCATAATCCGACATCGGATTGACGTTGCTTGCTGCACCTCCGGGCGATCCCTGGTTTGCCGACCATGTATCTTCCGACCTATTCCCTTGTCCTTTATAATTCATCCGTGTGGGCGGATCTTGAATAATCAACAATAGCTTTGGTGAGATTTAGGAAGAACACCACACAAAATAATCTATCTCGATTCAATTCTATGGATTAGAATGAACAAGACAAGGCTAAACCAAAACCCTAGATCTCCTTGTTCTATGGCTCAAAAATCGAGGCAAGAAGGAGAGAGAGAGGCCGAGTGATTAGCGGCTAGGGTTAGGGTTTAAGTTGTGAATTGTGTCAATTGTATATTTTTAAGGTTTCCACATCTCACCACTATTTGTAAAAGACTTATTGGGCTAGAATGGGGATCCATGGAGTGAAACAGATGTTGGGCTCACCCATTAGATAAATATCTAATTAAATCAAATGACCCATGATTTAATATATTATCAATGGAATATTATTTTGTTCCACTAAAGAATAATATTGCACTCCCATCTAAATCACCAAATTACAAGTAACTTGGGTCTATTTTATTTTATAATATTTCCCGCGTTTAAGATTATCTTGACCCGTCAATTTAATTCTTTTGTCTGCTATGTGACTAGAATTAAATTAATTCTTCAAAGAGTTTTTCTAGTTTGAAACTTTATTTATTATTCATGGAATAAATTCCAACTGCGCAGTTTTCTGAATAATAAATTCCTTTTTCAAATACCACTTGGGGATCATCCCTTAGGGATTTAATCATACCACACAGGGCACGCGAATTCTATGAAATAAAATTCCAATATCTTCATGTTATTCAATTACTACCACCCAAGATATCATGAACTTGAGTTACATACAAACTCTCACATATTGATAAGTCAAAGTGGCGTATGACTGAATAAACAATATTGATATTAATTCCATAGACTAGAAAATACTAAAATTACTGAAATATATTCTTACAGTATATAGAAATAAAGAATACATTTCATATTAGATCCTTTCAGTGCTTTACCACACCGGTGTTACTAATCTCGACTTAGGTAAGAGAAAATTATCACAAACACCGCAACCGTCCCAATAGGTAAGCCAAAACCTATCTAGGTTGTGAATACGTTTTTCTTCTTACTAGATCTGTAACGCCCTATTTTTTCGAACCCTAATTTTCGGGTTATAAATTTTTTGCATTAAATGCTTTTAATGCTATGGAGTGTGCAGATTAATTGATGAGTGATTTATTTACATGATTTCTTTGTGACTCAATTGCGTTTTGGAGTTGAGATTTATTTGAATAGTCAAATATATGATGTGGCTGTTGAACAGTCAAAGATGTGGATATGACGTGGCCGTTGAAAGGTCAATGTGTTGAGAAAATGAGGAGAAAGTAAAAATGGTTGATTTTGTGTGAATACTTTGATGCGGAGTAATATAATTGTGGCGAATTATTCCCCCAAGGGTAGAGTGAGATTAAATAGGATTTTCATAAATATCCTACACATATTATTGGAATTATCGACCCTATTATTATTGGAGAAGGAATCCTATTTTTCTTGGATTTAATTATTTGCTTGGGATAATTATCCAAATTTAATCCAAAGTCCAATTATTCTATGAAATTTTCGACCCCCGTGTTTATTATATGGAGATTTTCGAAAATCCCCTTATTAAGAGAAGAAGGAATTATTTATATTATTTGATCCCCTATTTATTCTCTTCCATGAATAAATATAAATGTTTTAGCATATCTTACCATATCTAAGAAGATCTTGCCATATCCTATTTAAATTAGGATTTGAATTTAAATCCTAGGCTTAAAAATCGCCTACTCCATAATTATTTGGGAGGATTTATTATTTTATTCAGCTCCGTGATATTTTATTCTACTCCGTAAAATATCCAAATAAAATAATAGGCTAATTAAATACCGTAGAATTCAAAAATCCCCTTATTTCTCTCAAATTACACGCCAACTTCTACTATCAAATATCCCCAAATCTTCTCAAATCTTTAATTTATTTAATTAAAGATATTATATCTTTCACTCTATAAATAAGAGAGAAACCTAACCCTAGAAATCAGATAAAAATCGCCCCCTCTCTCTTGAAAATCACGCCTCCCACTTCTCCACTTCTTCTTCAACTTGTTTTCTATTTTATTCAAGATCTCTTCATTCTTTACCAAGAATTGAAGTTGAAATTCAAGAATTTGTTGAAGAATCAAGGCTATTACTTTATTCTATCGTTCGTTCTATCAAGAAAATGTACTTTTATATTAATCTTTTCTCATCTAACCGATTAAACGGTGCTCTTGAACACTCATGCATATAGATCAAGTGAAAGGGGAAAACAATTGATGAATGGGATGCATATGTGTGTGGTGGATCGTGTGTGTGTGTGCATGTCTCGGTGTGCGTGTGATGTGTGTTGTGAAACACTCATGCGTGACACGTTTTGATGATAGATCTGGAGTTGTGCGAATAAAAAGTGATACGATAATCATACGTTGATTTTGAATGGTGATATTAAAACGAATTAATGGGAAAAGGGAAACGTTGGGAACATGCATGATTTTCGAATCAATATTTGAAACTGATTTGTGGTACACATAATCTAAAGGTGATAATTCGCGCTCTCAGCGTCATAGCAAGGAGAAGAGTATACTTGCGAGCTAAGCCGTCGAGGTGGGCTTTTCTTTTAAAATAAGGACATCGTCCTAAATCTTTATTGATGAAAATGAGATCTGTATTATCATGCCTTGATTTGTTTTTGTCGTGCCTATCCCTTGTGGCTATGCCACTATTGATTTAATCGAATTCGGATCCTTGTAGAGACGTAAACTCTACTTGGGTTAGTGTACACCAATGTTAGACCGCGTGCCAGCGTACGGGTTTGCCGGTCCAGTGACCTGGATTGCGGCCGCATTCCTTGTCATGTAGAATGTGGATATGGTAAGCGTCGATGTGAAAAATGGTTGCGCGACCGTGATTTTGATAAAGGATATATATTATGGTTCTTCGGGCATTTCTAAAGATAAAACCTCGATGGACACTTGAAAATGGCATGATAATTACTATGTTTGATAAAACTATTTTCGGCATAAGTCCACTGAGTATGTTTATAGTACTCAGCCCTGCATGTGTTTTCCCTATGTGCAGGTTGAGCAGTGACGAGCGGTTGGTGGTGTTGAGAAGAATAATTGAATAATATGATCTTTTGAAACTCGAGTGTAGTTGTGTCTTCATACATAGCTTTACCCTTCTCTTGGTTGCTTCCGCTGAAACATGGAACTTATTATCTTTTGGTTGAGTTTGGAACTACTTCATTTTTGTTGGATTGTTAAAACATGATGTTTTTTGTTGAATTATCTTAACGACCTTGTCGTTTTGAATATTAATTGTGATAGCCCTTTCTTATTGAACTTCATTGCTAAGCCGTTACTCTTATCATTTTGTTCATTAAATACTTTGGATAAATTCCTTTAAATGAAACCCTAGCCTATGATTTTTGATGCATTTAAGTCTGCCTAGTTAACGATCGCCGCATTCATTGTACCCTAGATGGGCGGGTCGTTACAGTTGGTATCAGAGCCTCAGTTCTTTCCGCTCTGGACCCAAGAGTCTTATTGAATTTAAGTCTAAGAATGTGTAAATTGATTAAGTGATAATCATCGAAGGCTCAACACCACGACTATCTCCGCTCAACCATGATGAATGAGGTAACAAGTATCTTGATGAATATTGATTTGAATTATGAAATGTTGGAAATTGCAATGAATGGAAGTTAATGTGAAGTTTTGAGATTTTCTTGAAGTATGAAATGACGAATATGCATGAATGTGAAATTGCTACTTTCGACTATGCCAAATGCTGAATGCTGTTATGCAAGTGAAAATGTGTTAATACTTCTATGAGTTGAATAAATCATATGCTATATGACTGTGATTACTCGATTGTATGATGAACGACATCTATGAGAATGAACATGAGCATGCTGCTATACATAGTTGTAAATTGTGTTGTGAATGAAAATTTTGTGACGATATCGAACTTGGAGGCATCAAACGCCGAATGCGAGGCGAAAGATTTATGAGAACGAATTGCGAATCATCGAAACACGAAAACATACAAACCATTTGCCACGGGAAAGAAATTCTGTTTATTCTTGATATGATACTACCTTCACACCTCCATCGTTCGACACATACACACATATATATTCATCATACTCTCAGCATCATTTGAAACCTTATACACTATTCATTTTTCCGATCCTTGTATTGATGCTGAGATTTCCTTTTTGTAGATGGTTAACCAGTACTATGCACCGATGCGAGACCGTTACGCAAACGCAAAGAACAAGGTTTTCCCTGTTGAAACCTACCAAGAATTTGAATGGGATGGAAAGTCTTTTCTCCTGACCTATGTCACCGAATTCTATGACCACTGGATGGACACATACGCGTATGGTGGAACTACCCATCACGCGGGGATCTCGAGATTGATCCACGGCCTGCCTTCTCCTTGGAGTGAATGGACTGCCCAAGCTGCGTTACAATTTACGTGGTTCAGTCTGCCAAAGTACACGCCCCGAGGCGATATGATTGGCTTGCTAGGAGTGCTACTCCCAGCCATGGCAGCTGCGAGGGATGGACCGCCGCTTAGTCCCCCACCGCTCAAGTATCCACCGAGTCAGGTCCGTCGATGGAGATATCGTCGTGATAAGGAGTCGCATGTTGATCGTGTCCCTACTAAGCCAAGGCTTAAAACTAATGCGGTTAACCCTTTGATCATACATGGGAATGTGGAAGAGATGCGTGCGATAACCCCTCCACACGTTGGAGAAATGGACGAGGATGAGGAACCCTACGGCGAAGGGCATGAGTTGGGCATGGAAAATGTCGATGAGGACGAGGACCCCGAAGAGGACATGAACAGAATCGACTAGGATAATAGTCGTTGAATATTTGTTTTTCTTCCCCCATGTTTTTGGATTGATTTGCTTGATTTTCTACCATTTACCTTTTATTTTTGCTACTCTTTTACCGATTGCTTTGATACTAAGACCTCTTTAGGGGCAACGTTTTGATTAATATGCCATGGGGAGATTTTTCCACTTTTAGTATCTTATGATGCAATGGATTATCGTATTGTCTTTCTATACCATTGTGAAATTTTCTATCGCTGCTTAATCATACCACCGCATGGTGCCATCCTATCGCACAATTGTCTTCCAAATGCCTTATTGCGCCTTATACTTCGCTACTTGTAGTACAGTTGTCTTCGTGACATGTTCGTACAAATCCCTTTTTGCTAAATGAGCAATGATCTTTTCACTACCCTATGATGCATTTGATCCTCGATAAGATAACTTCTGACATTGCTCTTTTGTTATCCACATTTGATATCTTGTGATGTGAGAACATTTCAGCCATTGAATTTTGATACGATTAGCCCATGAACCTTGTTTATCAACTATACCACATGACTGTTGCTAGATCTTGTTAATGACTCGTGTAATGCTAAATCAGAATGCCGCCAAGACACCACCGAGAACAAACTCCTCAAACGGAGGAAGAGGACAGCGTGTCACAACCCATTCCGCCGCCTCCACCTCCACCGCCTTCGGTCAATCGGGAAATCGTGAAGCTATTCTTAGAGCGAAAACCACTAATGTTTGATGGACTGGGAGAGCCGGCCAAGGCCAAATCTTGGATCCGCGCAATAGAGCGTATCTTCGCGATTTTGGGATGCAATGATCAAGAACGAATGAGTTGTGTGACCCATTAACTAACCGAGGCAGCTGACTTTTGGTGGGATACTAGAACGAAGACCATGCCACGAGATCAAGTAGAGGCGATGACATGGGAAGGTTTCAAGACTGAAATATACAACAAGTATGTGCCGAAGAGCTACCGGAAAGCAAAGGCATCCGAGTTCCACAATCTAACTCAAGGACGCATGACTGTGACCGAGTACGATCGAGCACTCAATAGCATGACCCGGTACGCCCCTGATCAAGTCGATACTGACGAGAAACTGTCTGACAAGTTCCGTGAGGGACTAAGGTCTGAGATAAGAATGTCATTGGCCAGTCGAGGGAGACTCCCCTACGCTGAAGCGTTAGCACTTGCACTAGATATTGAGGCAGCGATGCCTAAGGAGAAAGCTAAGGACAACACTACATCGTCTCTACCTCCATCACACTACTCCCGAGAGAAAAGGAAGTGGGACGATTCTAGGACTTCATACTGCGGAAAACGGTACCAGCATGGAGGAGGACAACATACGTCCAGCCAGAGAGGAGACTACCGACCCCGGGCACCGCAGTGCAATGTGTGCTCTAAGTACCATTTCGGAGAATGCCGATATCAAAACGTTATCAAGTGCTACACCTACGGAGGAAACGGCCACTTCTCTAGGGAGTGTCCAAATAACAAGGTAGGACCGGGATCATGGCAGAACGATCAAGGATCCCGTCAGCAATCGAGGGCACCGCAGAATGAACCGAGAGAAAATCGCGACCCACCGTCACGGCAGCAGCAACCTCACCGCCCAAGACTTCCTCCCCAAGCTAGAGTGTACACGCTGGAACAAAAGAAGCCGAAGAAAGAGCAAGATGAACGTGAGAAAGGAAACCTGACAGGTATGGGCGAAATCCTCCATACCCCTGTTGTTGTGTTGTTTGACACGGGCGCATCACATTCATTTATATCTAAAATATGTGTGTACACTTTGAGCTTGCCTGTTAGCGAATCTGAACATAAGATGATGGTGACCTCACCAGTAGGAGGAATGATAGAAATATCTAGAACATGCTCGAACGTAGAAATTGTTATGGGAGAACTTAAGATAGTTGTTCACGACCTGCGAGCCATGAAAATGGAGAATATCGATATAATCTTGGGAATGGACTGGATGACTACGAACTTTGCGATGATTCGTTGTAAGGAGAGGCAGAGATCTCTACAAGCTCCGGGAAAGGAACCCACCGTATATCATGGAATCTCGATGAACCGGCGAACAGCTATAATTTCCGCGCTTCAGGCTACTACAATGATGAAAAAAGGGCGAACTGCCTATCTCGTCTACCTCCATGGAGAGGAGAAGGAGGAAAAGAAGATGGAAGATGTCGATGTCGTGCAAGAATTTCCAGACGTTTTTCCCGAAGATGGAAGATGGAAGATGTATACTAGAAATCACATTTCGAGTGATTGGATACTGCAATACTCTATAGTTTATTTTCCAATTAATGCAACAGATTATTTTTGTCGTAATGTTGTTATGTTTTACATTTAATGGATGTTTATTGCATATTTAAATGTATAATTAACGTAACAAAGTTTAAGTCTTTGTTTTAGTAGACCGGTTGTGGGCGTCGTCTACTGTAAGGTAACAAGGTCAGTTCTGAACAAAGAAAATAAGAATTTCACAACCTAGATGGGCCTAGACTACCATATCGTGAAAGGTTGCAATGTCAGTCCGATTATTTCTAAGCCTTAATGAAATAAGATGACGTTGGTGTTGTAAAGCATTGAATTGGATCTAACAGCAAGACGGGTCTTTATGCTATCTACTGAAAGACGAGGCCTTGATAATTTGTTTCTTAATCAATGTACGCTAGAATTGAGCATACATTATTGATTGAGCACTACTTTGACTTGCCAATAGGTGCTGATTTTTCGTAACCCAAGAATCCTGGCATATTGGGTAATGTATATTAATATCTAGAGGTGCTAGGATTGCTATTATATTGAATCGTGCGCGAGCTGAGTCTCGTTTGATAACATTCACAAGAGGAGCTCGAAACGAGGGCGTTATTATTCGGAACCTAGCTAGTTGGAGTTTGATTACTCTATGAATAATAAATAAGTGTTTCTTGTTGAGTCCACTCTTGGAGTTAATATGATAATTAATTAAGTTCATAGCAGACACTAATTAATTAATGAACTTTTCTATCTTAAGCGCGGGAAATAAATAATAATAAATAATGGAAACCCGAATTACTTGTAATATCAGATTTGGATGGGGAGTGCAATATTACTTCTGTAGTGGTTGTTCGTAATATTCGAATATAAGTTTGTATTAAAGGAGACAGAAGACACATAATTTTAGTGACTAAAATTTCACCCCCTTCAGTGTGTAGGAGAGAACGAAATTTTCGTCCTCCAGCTCCCTCCGTGAGCAGTTCTTTCTATCCTCCATTATTCGAGTCCTTGTACTTTGGTGAGATCAGCCCACACTGATATTAACGTACTGTCCGGGAACCAGTCAGAAGATCCGTGGTCTATTAATCAAGATCTTCACGAGGAGAAGGCGCGAGCCATCTTCGATTCTTTGGAGAATCAGAAAAGTAAATTGGCTAACACCGTAGAAACATGTTTTAGAATTTCAATTACGCTAAAACGTGTATGAATTCAAGTTATGAGCATGATACATGTGATAATTGCGCGAATAGAATTTATATAAATAATCTGCTAAATAGATCATGATTATTATGTAATCGATTTTCGTAACCCAAGAATCCTGGCATATTGGGTAGTGTAGATTAATATCTAGAGGTCCTAGGATTGCTATTATATTGAATCGTGCGCGAGCTGAGTCTCGTTTGATAACATTCACAAGAGGAGCTCGAAACGAGGGCGTTATTATTCGGAACCTAGCTAGTTGGAGTTTGATTACTCTATGAATAATAAATAAGTGTTTCTTGTTGAGTCCACTCTTGGAGTTAATATGATAATTAATTAAGTTCATAGCAGACACTAATTAATTAATGAAATTTTCTATCTTAAGCGCGGGAAATAAATAATAATAAATATTGGAAACCCGAATTACTTGTAATATCAGATTTGGATGGGGAGTGCAATATTACTTCTGTAGTGGCTGTTCGTAATATTCGAATATAAGTATGTATTAAAGGAGACA
Source organism: Salvia hispanica (assembly GCF_029641045.1). Taxonomy (NCBI): domain Eukaryota; kingdom Viridiplantae; phylum Streptophyta; class Magnoliopsida; order Lamiales; family Lamiaceae; genus Salvia; species Salvia hispanica. Next base: position 8,360,767 of record NC_142697.1, on the reverse strand, counting down.
GAAGACACATAATTTTAGTGACTAAAATTTCACCCCCTTCAGTGTGTAGGAGAGAACGAAATTTTCGTCCTCCAGCTCCCTCCGTGAGCAGTTCTTTCTATCCTCCATTATTCGAGTCCTTGTACTTTGGTGAGATCAGCCCACACTGATATTAACGTACTGTCCGGGAACCAGTCAGAAGATCCGTGGTCTATTAATCAAGATCTTCACGTGGAGAAGGCGCGAGCCATCTTCGATTCTTTGGAGAATCAGAAAAGTAAATTGGCTAACACCGTAGAAACATGTTTTAGAATTTCAATTATGCTAAAACGTGTATGAATTCAAGTTATGAGCATGATACATGTGATAATTGCGCGAATAGAATTTATATAAATAATCTGCTAAATAGATCATGATTATTATGTAATCGATTTTCGTAACCCAAGAATCCTGGCATATTGGGTAGTGTAGATTAATATCTAGAGGTCCTAGGATTGCTATTATATTGAATCGTGCGCGAGCTGAGTCTCGTTTGATAACATTCACAAGAGGAGCTCGAAACGAGGGCGTTATTATTCGGAACCTAGCTAGTTGGAGTTTGATTACTCTATGAATAATAAATAAGTGTTTCTTGTTGAGTCCACTCTTGGAGTTAATATGATAATTAATTAAGTTCATAGCAGACACTAATTAATTAATGAACTTTTCTATCTTAAGCGCGGGAAATAAATAATAATAAATATTGGAAACCCGAATTACTTGTAATATCAGATTTGGATGGGGAGTGCAATATTACTTCTGTAGTGGCTGTTCGTAATATTCGAATATAAGTATGTATTAAAGGAGACAGAAGACACATAATTTTAGTGACTAAAATTTCACCCCCTTCAGTGTGTAGGAGAGAACGAAATTTTCGTCCTCCAGCTCCCTCCGTGAGCAGTTCTTTCTATCCTCCATTATTCGAGTCCTTGTACTTAGGTGAGATCAGCCCACACTGATATTAACGTACTGTCCGGGAACCAGTCAGAAGATCCGTGGTCTATTAATCAAGATCTTCACGAGGAGAAGGCGCGAGCCATCTTCGATTCTTTGGAGAATCAGAAAAGTAAATTGGCTAACACCGTAGAAACATGTTTTAGAATTTCAATTACGCTAAAACGTGTATGAATTCAAGTTATGAGCATGATACATGTGATAATTGCGCGAATAGAATTTATATAAATAATCTGCTAAATAGATCATGATTATTATGTAATCGATTTTGGTAACCCAAGAATCCTGGCATATTGGGTAGTGTAGATTAATATCTAGAGGTCCTAGGATTGCTATTATATTGAATCGTGCGCGAGCTGAGTCTCGTTTGATAACATTCACAAGAGGAGCTCGAAACGAGGGCGTTATTATTCGGAACCTAGCTAGTTGGAGTTTGATTACTCTATGAATAATGAATAAGTGTTTCTGGTTGAGTCCACTCTTGGAGTTAATATGATAATTAATTAAGTTCATAGCAGACACTAATTAATTAATGAACTTTTCTATCTTAAGCGCGGGAAATAAATAATAATAAATATTGGAAACCCGAATTACTTGTAATATCAGATTTGGATGGGGAGTGCAATATTACTTCTGTAGTGGCTGTTCGTAATATTCGAATATAAGTATGTATTAAAGGAGACAGAAGACACATAATTTTAGTGACTAAAATTTCACCTCCTTCAGTGTGTAGGAGAGAACGAAATTTTCGTCCTCCAGCTCCCTCCGTGAGCAGTTCTTTCTATCCTCCATTATTCGAGTCCTTGTACTTTGGTGAGATCAGCCCACACTGATATTAACGTACTGTCCGGGAACCAGTCAGAAGATCCATGGTCTATTAATCAAGATCTTCACGTGGAGATGGCGCGAGCCATCTTCGATTCTTTGGAGAATCAGAAAAGTAAATTGGCTAACACCGTAGAAACATGTTTTAGAATTTCAATTATGCTAAAACGTGTATGAATTCAAGTTATGAGCATGATACATGTGATAATAATGCGAATAGAATTTATATAAATAATATGCTAAATAGATCAAGATTATTATGTAATCGATTTTCGTAACCCAAGAATCCTGGCATATTGGGTAGTGTAGATTAATATCTAGAGGTCCTAGGATTGCTATTATATTGAATCGTGCGCGAGCTGAGTCTCGTTTGATAACATTCACAAGAGGAGCTCGAAACGAGGGCGTTATTATTCGGAACCTAGCTAGTTGGAGTTTGATTACTCTATGAATAATAAATAAGTGTTTCTTGTTGAGTCCACTCTTGGAGTTAATATGATAATTAATTAAGTTCATAGCAGACACTAATTAATTAATGAACTTTTCTATCTTAAGCGCGGGAAATAAATAATAATAAATATTGGAAACCCGAATTACTTGTAATATCAGATTTGGATGGGGAGTGCAATATTACTTCTGTAGTGGCTGTTCGTAATATTCGAATATAAGTATGTATTAAAGGAGACAGAAGACACATAATTTTAGTGACTAAAATTTCACCCCCTTCAGTGTGTAGGAGAGAACGAAATTTTCATCCTCCAGCTCCCTTCGTGAGCAGTTCTTTCTATCCTCCATTATTCGAGTCCTTGTACTTTGGTGAGATCAGCCCACACTGATATTAACGTACTGTCCGGGAACCAGTCAGAAGATCCGTGGTCTATTAATTAAGATCTTCACGTGGAGAAGGCGCGAGCCATCTTCGATTCTTTGGAGAATCAGAAAAGTAAATTGGCTAACACCGTAGAAACATGTTTTAGAATTTCAATTATGCTAAAACGTGTATGAATTCAAGTTATGAGCATGATACATGTGATAATTGCGCGAATAGAATTTATATAAATAATCTGCTAAATAGATCATGATTATTATGTAATCGATTTTCGTAACCCAAGAATCCTGGCATATTGGGTAGTGTAGATTAATATCTAGAGGTCCTAGGATTGCTATTATATTGAATCGTGCGCGAGCTGAGTCTCGTTTGATAACATTCACAAGAGGAGCTCGAAACGAGGGCGTTATTATTCGGAACCTAGCTAGTTGGAGTTTGATTACTCTATGAATAATAAATAAGTGTTTCTTGTTGAGTCCACTCTTGGAGTTAATATGATAATTAATTAAGTTCATAGCAGACACTAATTAATTAATGAACTTTTATATCTTAAGCGCGGGAAATAAATAATAATAAATATTGGAAACCCGAATTACTTGTAATATCAGATTTGGATGGGGAGTGCAATATTACTTCTGTAGTGGCTGTTCGTAATATTCGAATATAAGTATGTATTAAAGGAGACAGAAGACACATAATTTTAGTGACTAAAATTTCACCCCCTTCAGTGTGTAGGAGAGAACGAAATTTTCATCCTCCAGCTCCCTTCGTGAGCAGTTCTTTCTATCCTCCATTATTCGAGTCCTTGTACTTTGGTGAGATCAGCCCACACTGATATTAACGTACTGTCCGGGAACCAGTCAGAAGATCCGTGGTCTATTAATTAAGATCTTCACGTGGAGAAGGCGCGAGCCATCTTCGATTCTTTGGAGAATCAGAAAAGTAAATTGGCTAACACCGTAGAAACATGTTTTAGAATTTCAATTATGCTAAAACGTGTATGAATTCAAGTTATGAGCATGATACATGTGATAATTGCGCGAATAGAATTTATATAAATAATCTGCTAAATAGATCATGATTATTATGTAATCGATTTTCGTAACCCAAGAATCCTGGCATATTGGGTAGTGTAGATTAATATCTAGAGGTCCTAGGATTGCTATTATATTGAATCGTGCGCGAGCTGAGTCTCGTTTGATAACATTCACAAGAGGAGCTCGAAACGAGGGCGTTATTATTCGGAACCTAGCTAGTTGGAGTTTGATTACTCTATGAATAATAAATAAGTGTTTCTTGTTGAGTCCACTCTTGGAGTTAATATGATAATTAATTAAGTTCATAGCAGACACTAATTAATTAATGAACTTTTATATCTTAAGCGCGGGAAATAAATAATAATAAATATTGGAAACCTGAATTACTTGTAATATCAGATTTGGATGGGGAGTGCAATATTACTTCTGTAGTGGCTGTTCGTAATATTCGAATATAAGTATGTATTAAAGGAGACAGAAGACACATAATTTTAGTGACTAAAATTTCACCCTCTTCAGTGTGTAGGAGAGAACGAAATTTTCGCCCTCCAGCTCCCTCCGTGAGCAGTTCTTTCTATCCTCCATTATTCGAGTCCTTGTACTTTGGTGAGATCAGCCCACACTGATATTAACGTACTGTCCGGGAACCAGTCAGAAGATCCATGGTCTATTAATCAAGATCTTCACGTGGAGATGGCGCGAGCCATCTTCGATTCTTTGGAGAATCAGAAAAGTAAATTGGCTAACACCGTAGAAACATGTTTTAGAATTTCAATTATGCTAAAACGTGTATGAATTCAAGTTATGAGCATGATACATGTGATAATAATGCGAATAGAATTTATATAAATAATCTGCTAAATAGATCATGATTATTAAGTTATCGATTTTCGTAACCCAAGAATCCTGGCATATTGGGTAGTGTAGATTAATATCTAGAGGTCCTAGGATTGCTATTATATTGAATCGTGCGCGAGCTGAGTCTCGTTTGATAACATTCACAAGAGGAGCTCGAAACGAGGGCGTTATTATTCGGAACCTAGCTAGTTGGAGTTTGATTATTATATGAATAATAAATAAGTGTTTCTTGTTGAGTCCACTCTTGGAGTTAATATGATAATTAATTAAGTTCATAGCAGACACTAATTAATTAATGAACTTTTCTATCTTAAGCGCGGGAAATAAATAATAATAAATATTGGAAACCCGAATTACTTGTAATATCAGATTTGGATGGGGAGTGCAATATTACTTCTGTAGTGGCTGTTCGTAATATTCGAATATAAGTATGTATTAAAGGAGACAGAAGACACATAATTTTAGTGACTAAAATTTCACCCCCTTCAGTGTGTAGGAGAGAACGAAATTTTCGTCCTCCAGCTCCCTCCGTGAGCAGTTCTTTCTATCCTCCATTATTTGAGTCCTTGTACTTTGGTGAGATCAGCCCACACTGATATTAACGTACTGTCCGGGAACCAGTCAGAAGATCCGTGGTCTATTAATCAAGATCTTCAAGTGGAGAAGGCGCGAGCCATCTTCGATTCTTTGGAGAATCAGAAAAGTAAATTGGCTAACACCGTAGAAACATGTTTTAGAATTTCAATTATGCTAAAACGTGTATGAATTCAAGTTATGAGCATGATACATGTGATAATAATGCGAATAGAATTTATATAAATAATCTGCTAAATAGATCATGATTATTATGTAATCGATTTTCGTAACCCAAGAATCCTGGCATATTGGGTAGTGTAGATTAATATCTAGAGGTCCTAGGATTGCTATTATATTGAATCGTGCGCGAGCTGAGTCTCGTTTGATAACATTCACAAGAGGAGCTCGAAACGAGGGCGTTATTATTCGGAACCTAGCTAGTTGGAGTTTGATTACTCTATGAATAATAAATAAGTGTTTCTTGTTGAGTCCACTCTTGGAGTTAATATGATAATTAATTAAGTTCATAGCAGACACTAATTAATTAATGAACTTTTCTATCTTAAGCGCGGGAAATAAATAATAATAAATATTGGAAACCCGAATTACTTGTAATATCATATTTGGATGGGGAGTGAAATATTACTTCTGTAGTGGCTGTTCGTAATATTCGAATATAAGTATGTATTAAAGGAGACAGAAGACACATAATTTTAGTGACTAAAATTTCACCCCCTTCAGTGTGTAGGAGAGAACGAAATTTTCGTCCTCCAGCTCCCTCCGTGAGCAGTTCTTTCTATCCTCCATTATTTGAGTCCTTGTACTTTGGTGAGATCAGCCCACACTGATATTAACGTACTGTCCGGGAACCAGTCAGAAGATCCGTGGTCTATTAATCAAGATCTTCACGTGGAGAAGGCGCGAGCCATCTTCGATTCTTTGGAGAATCAGAAAAGTAAATTGGCTAACACCGTAGAAACATGTTTTAGAATTTCAATTAAGCTAAAACATGTATGAATTCAAGTTATGAGCATGATACATGTGATAATTGCGCGAATAGAATTTATATAAATAATCTGCTAAATAGATCATGATTATTATGTAATCGATTTTCGTAACCCTAGAATCCTGGCATATTGGGTAGTGTAGATTAATATCTAGAGGTCCTAGGATTGCTATTATATTGAATCGTGCGCGAGCTGAGTCTCGTTTGATAACATTCACAAGAGGAGCTCGAAACGAGGGCGTTATTATTCGGAACCTAGCTAGTTGGAGTTTGATTACTCTATGAATAATAAATAAGTGTTTCTTGTTGAGTCTACTCTTGGAGTTAATATGATAATTAATTAAGTTCATAGCAGACACTAATTAATTAATGAACTTTTCTATCTTAAGCGCGGGAAATAAATAATAATAAATATTGGAAACCCGAATTACTTGTAATATCAGATTTGGATGGGGAGTGCAATATTACTTCTGTAGTGGCTGTTCGTAATATTCGAATATAAGTATGTATTAAAGGAGACAGAAGACACATAATTTTAGTGACTAAAATTTCACCCCCTTCAGTGTGTAGGAGAGAACGAAATTTTCGTCCTCCAGCTCCCTCCGTGAGCAGTTCTTTCTATCCTCCATTATTCGAGTCCTTGTACTTTGGTGAGATCAGCCCACACTGATATTAACGTACTGTCCGGGAACCAGTCAGAAGATCCGTGGTCTATTAATCAAGATCTTCACGTGAAGAAGGCGCGAGCCATCTTCGATTCTTTGGAGAATAAGAAAAATTAAATTGGCTAACACCGTAGAAACATGTTTTAGAATTTCAATTATGCTAAAACGTGTATGAATTCAAGTTATGAGCATGATACATGTGATAATTGCGCGAATAGAATTTATATAAATAATCTGCTAAATAGATCATGATTATTATGTAATCGATTTTCGTAACCCAAGAATCCTGGAATATTGGGTAGTGTAGATTAATATCTAGAGGTCCTAGGATTGCTATTATATTGAATCGTGCGCGAGCTGAGTCTCGTTTGATAACATTCACAAGAGCAGCTCGAAACGAGGGCGTTATTATTCGGAACCTAGCTAGTTGGAGTTTGATTACTCTATGAATAATAAATAAGTGTTTCTTGTTGAGTCCACTCTTGGAGTTAATATGATAATTAATTAAGTTCATAGCAGACACTAATTAATTAATGAACTTTTCTATCTTAAGCGCGGGAAATAAATAATAATAAATATTGGAAACCCGAATTACTTGTAATATCAGATTTGGATGGGGAGTGCAATATTACTTCTGTAGTGGCTGTTCGTAATATTCGAATATAAGTATGTATTAAAGGAGACAGAAGACACATAATTTTAGTGACTAAAATTTCACCCCCTTCAGTGTGTAGGAGAGAACGAAATTTTCGTCCTCCAGCTCCCTCCGTGAGCAGTTCTTTCTATCCTCCATTATTCGAGTCCTTGTACTTTGGTGAGATCAGCCCACACTGATATTAACGTACTGTCCGGGAACCAGTCAGAAGATCCGTGGTCTATTAATCAAGATCTTCACGTGAAGAAGGCGCGAGCCATCTTCGATTCTTTGGAGAATCAGAAAAGTAAATTGGCTAACACCGTAGAAACATGTTTTAGAATTTCAATTATGCTAAAACGTGTATGAATTCAAGTTATGAGCATGATACATGTGATAATTGCGCGAATAGAATTTATATAAATAATCTGCTAAATAGATCATGATTATTATGTAATCGATTTTCGTAACCCAAGAATCCTGGCATATTGGGTAGTGTAGATTAATATCTAGAGGTCCTAGGATTGCTATTATATTGAATCGTGCGCGAGCTGAGTCTCGTTTAATAACATTCACAAGAGGAGCTCGAAACGAGGGCGTTATTATTCGGAACCTAGCTAGTTGGAGTTTGATTACTCTATGAATAATAAATAAGTGTTTCTTGTTGAGTCCACTCTTGGAGTTAATATGATAATTAATTAAGTTCATAGCAGACACTAATTAATTAATGAACTTTTCTATCTTAAGCGCGGGAAATAAATAATAATAAATATTGGAAACCCGAATTACTTGTAATATCAGATTTGGATGGGGAGTGCAATATTACTTCTGTAGTGGCTGTTCGTAATATTCGAATATAAGTATGTATTAAAGGAGACAGAAGACACATAATTTTAGTGACTAAAATCTCACCCCCTTCAGTGTGTAGGAGAGAACGAAATTTTCGTCCTCCAGCTCCCTCCGTGAGCAGTTCTTTCTATCCTCCATTATTCGAGTCCTTGTACTTTGGTGAGATCAGCCCACACTGATATTAACGTACTGTCCGGGAACCAGTCAGAAGATCCGTGGTCTATTAATCAAGATCTTCACGTGGAGAAGGCGCGAGCCATCTTCGATTCTTTGGAGAATCAGAAAAGTAAATTGGCTAACACCGTAGAAACATGTTTTAGAATTTCAATTATGCTAAAACGTGTATGAATTCAAGTTATGAGCATGATACATGTGATAATTGCGCGAATAGAATTTATATAAATAATCTGCTAAATAGATCATGATTATTATGTAATCGATTTTCGTAACCCAAGAATCCTGGCATATTGGGTAGTGTAGATTAATATCTAGAGGTCCTAGGATTGCTATTATATTGAATCGTGCGCGAGCTGAGTCTCGTTTAATAACATTCACAAGAGGAGCTCGAAACGAGGGCGTTATTATTCGGAACCTAGCTAGTTGGAGTTTGATTACTCTATGAATAATAAATAAGTGTTTCTTGTTGAGTCCACTCTTGGAGTTAATATGATAATTAATTAAGTTCATAGCAGACACTAATTAATTAATGAACTTTTCTATCTTAAGCGCGGGAAATAAATAATAATAAATATTGGAAACCCGAATTACTTGTAATATCAGATTTGGATGGGGAGTGCAATATTACTTCTGTAGTGGCTGTTCGTAATATTCGAATATAAGTATGTATTAAAGGAGACAGAAGACACATAATTTTAGTGACTAAAATCTCACCCCCTTCAGTGTGTAGGAGAGAACGAAATTTTCGTCCTCCAGCTCCCTCCGTGAGCAGTTCTTTCTATCCTCCATTATTCGAGTCCTTGTACTTTGGTGAGATCAGCCCACACTGATATTAACGTACTGTCCGGGAACCAGTCAGAAGATCCGTGGTCTATTAATCAAGATCTTCACGTGGAGAAGGCGCGAGCCATCTTCGATTCTTTGGAGAATCAGAAAAGTAAATTGGCTAACACCGTAGAAACATGTTTTAGAATTTCAATTATGCTAAAACGTGTATGAATTCAAGTTATGAGCATGATACATGTGATAATTGCGCGAATAGAATTTATATAAATAATCTGCTAAATAGATCATGATTATTATGTAATCGATTTTCGTAACCCAAGAATCCTGGCATATTGGGTAGTGTAGATTAATATCTAGAGGTCCTAGGATTGCTATTATATTGAATCGTGCGCGAGCTAAGTCTCGTTTGATAACATTCACAAGAGGAGCTCGAAACGAGGGCGTTATTATTCGGAACCTAGCTAGTTGGAGTTTGATTACTCTATGAATAATAAATAAGCGTTTCTTGTTGAGTCCACTCTTGGAGTTAATATGATAATTAATTAAGTTCATTGCAGACACTAATTAATTAATGAACTTTTCTATCTTAAGCGCGGGAAATAAATAATAATAAATATTCGAAACCCGAATTACTTGTAATATCTGATTTGGATGGGGAGTGCAATATTACTTCTGTAGTGGCTGTTCGTAATATTCGAATATAAGTATGTATTAAAGGAGACAGAAGACACATAATTTTAGTGACTAAAATTTCACCCCCTTCAGTGTGTAGGAGAGAACGAAATTTTAGTCCTCCAGCTCCCTCCGTGAGCAGTTCTTTCTATCCTCCATTATTCGAGTCCTTGTACTTTGGTGAGATCAGCCCACACTGATATTAACGTACTGTCCGGGAACCAGTCAGAAGATCCATGGTCTATTAATCAAGATCTTCACGTGGAGAAGGCGCGAGCCATCTTCGATTCTTTGGAGAATCAGAAAAGTAAATTGGCTAACACCGTAGAAACATGTTTTAGAATTTCAATTATGCTAAAACGTGTATGAATTCAAGTTATGAGCATGATACATGTGATAATTGCGCGAATAGAATTTATATAAATAATCTGCTAAATAGATCATGATTATTATGTAATCGATTTTCGTAACCCAAGAATCCTGGCATATTGGGTAGTGTAGATTAATATCTAGAGGTCCTAGGATTGCTATTATATTGAATCGTGCGCAAGCTGAGTCTCGTTTGATAACATTCACAAGAGGAGCTCGAAACGAGGGCGTTATTATTCGGAACCTAGCTAGTTGGAGTTTGATTACTCTATGAATAATAAATAAGTGTTTCTTGTTGAGTCCACTCTTGGAGTTAATATGAGAATTAATTAAGTTCATAGCAGACACTAATTAATTAATGAACTTTTCTATCTTAAGCGCGGGAAATAAATAATAATAAATATTGGAAACCCGAATTACTTGTAATATCAGATTTGGATGGGGAGTGCAATATTACTTCTGTAGTGGCTGTTCGTAATATTCGAATATAAGTATGTATTAAAGGAGACAGAAGACACATAATTTTAGTGACTAAAATTTCACCCCCTTCAGTGTGTAGGAGAGAACGAAATTTTCGTCCTCCAGCTCCCTCCGTGAGCAGTTCTTTCTATCCTCCATTATTCGAGTCCTTGTACTTTGGTGAGATCAGCCCACACTGATATTAACGTACTGTCCGGGAACCAGTCAGAAGATCCGTGGTCTATTAATCAAGATCTTCAAGTGAAGAAGGCGCGAGCCATCTTCGATTCTTTGGAGAATCAGAAAAGTAAATTGGCTAACACCGTAGAAACATGTTTTAGAATTTCAATTATGCTAAAACGTGTATGAATTCAAGTTATGAGCATGATACATGTGATAATTGCGCGAATAGAATTTATATAAATAATCTGCTAAATAGATCATGATTATTATGTAATCGATTTTCGTAACCCAAGAATCCTGGCATATTGGGTAGTGTAGATTAATATCTAGAGGTCCTAGGATTGCTATTATATTGAATCGTGCGCGAGCTGAGTCTCGTTTGATAAGATTCACAAGAGGAGCTCGAAACGAGGGCGTTATTATTCGGAACCTAGCTAGTTGGAGTTTGATTACTCTATGAATAATAAATAAGCGTTTCTTGTTGAGTCCACTCTTGGAGTTAATATGATAATTAATTAAGTTCATTGCAGACACTAATTAATTAATGAACTTTTCTATCTTAAGCGCGGGAAATAAATAATAATAAATATTCGAAACCCGAATTACTTGTAATATCAGATTTGGATGGGGAGTGCAATATTACTTCTGTAGTGGCTGTTCGTAATATTCGAATATAAGTATGTATTAAAGGAGACAGAAGACACATAATTTTAGTGACTAAAATTTCACCCCCTTCAGTGTGTAGGAGAGAACGAAATTTTCGTCCTCCAGCTCCCTCCGTGAGCAGTTCTTTCTATCCTCCATTATTCGAGTCCTTGTACTTTGGTGAGATCAGCCCACACTGATATTAACGTACTGTCCGGGAACCAGTCAGAAGATCCGTGGTCTATTAATCAAGATCTTCAAGTGAAGAAGGCGCGAGCCATCTTCGATTCTTTGGAGAATCAGAAAAGTAAATTGGCTAACACCGTAGAAACATGTTTTAGAATTTCAATTATGCTAAAACGTGTATGAATTCAAGTTATGAGCATGATACATGTGATAATTGCGCGAATAGAATTTATATAAATAATCTGCTAAATAGATCATGATTATTATGTAATCGATTTTCGTAACCCAAGAATCCTGGCATATTGGGTAGTGTAGATTAATATCTAGAGGTCCTAGGATTGCTATTATATTGAATCGTGCGCGAGCTGAGTCTCGTTTGATAACATTCACAAGAGGAGCTCGAAACGAGGGCGTTATTATTCGGAACCTAGCTAGTTGGAGTTTGATTACTCTATGAATAATAAATAAGTGTTTCTTGTTGAGTCCACTATTGGAGTTAATATGATAATTAATTAAGTTCATAGCAGACACTAATTAATTAATGAACTTTTCTATCTTAAGCGCGGGAAATAAATAATAATAAATATTGGAAACCCGAATTACTTGTAATATCAGATTTGGATGGGGAGTGCAATATTACTTCTGTAGTGGCTGTTCGTAATATTCGAATATAAGTATGTATTAAAGGAGACAGAAGACACATAATTTTAGTGACTAAAATTTCACCCCCTTCAGTGTGTAGGAGAGAACGAAATTTTCGTCCTCCAGCTCCCTCCGTGAGCAGTTCTTTCTATCCTCCATTATTCGAGTCCTTGTACTTTGGTGAGATCAGCCCACACTGATATTAACGTACTGTCCGGGAACCAGTCAGAATATCCGTGGTCTATTAATCAAGATCTTCACGTGGAGAAGGCGCGAGCCATCTTCGATTCTTTGGAGAATCAGAAAAGTAAATTGGCTAACACCGTAGAAACATGTTTTAGAATTTCAATTATGCTAAAACGTGTATGAATTCAAGTTATGAGCATGATACATGTGATAATTGCGCGAATAGAATTTATATAAATAATCTGCTAAATAGATCATGATTATTATGTAATCGATTTTCGTAACCCAAGAATCCTGGCATATTGGGTAGTGTAGATTAATATCTAGAGGTCCTAGGATTGCTATTATATTGAATAGTGCGCGAGCTGAGTCTCGTTTGATAACATTCACAAGAGGAGCTCGAAACGAGGGCGTTATTATTCGGAACCTAGCTAGTTGGAGTTTGATTACTCTATGAATAATAAATAAGTGTTTCTTGTTGAGTCCACTCTTGGAGTTAATATGATAATTAATTAAGTTCATAGCAGACACTAATTAATTAATGAACTTTTCTATCTTAAGCGCGGGAAATAAATAATAATAAATATTGGAAACCCGAATTACTTGTAATATCAGATTTGGATGGGGAGTGCAATATTACTTCTGTAGTGGCTGTTCGTAATATTCGAATATAAGTATGTATTAAAGGAGACAGAAGACACATAATTTTAGTGACTAAAATTTCACCCCCTTCAGTGTGTAGGAGAGAACGAAATTTTCGTCCTCCAGCTCCCTCCGTGAGCAGTTCTTTCTATCCTCCATTATTCGAGTCCTTGTACTTTGGTGAGATCAGCCCACACTGATATTAACGTACTGTCCGGGAACCAGTCAGAAGATCCGTGGTCTATTAATCAAGATCTTCACGTGAAGAAGACGCGAGCCATCTTCAATTCTTTGGAGAATCAGAAAAGTAAATTGGCTAACACCGTAGAAACATGTTTTAGAATTTCAATTATGCTAAAACGTGTATGAATTCAAGTTATGAGCATGATACATGTGATAATTGCGCGAATAGAATTTATATAAATAATCTGCTAAATAGATCATGATTATTATGTAATCGATTTTCGTAACCCAAGAATCCTGGCATATTGGGTAGTGTAGATTAATATCTAGAGGTCCTAGGATTGCTATTATATTGAATCGTGCGCGAGCTGAGTCTCGTTTGATAACATTCACAAGAGGAGCTCGAAACGAGGGCGTTATTATTCGGAACCTAGCTAGTTGGAGTTTGATTACTCTATGAATAATAAATAAGTGTTTCTTGTTGAGTCCACTTTTGGAGTTAATATGATAATTAATTAAGTTCATAGCAGACACTAATTAATTAATGAACTTTTCTATCTTAAGCGCGGGAAATAAATAATAATAAATATTGGAAACCCGAATTACTTGTAATATCAGATTTGGATGGGGAGTGCAATATTACTTCTGTAGTGGCTGTTCGTAATATTCGAATATAAGTATGTATTAAAGGAGACAGAAGACACATAATTTTAGTGACTAATATCTCACCCCCTTCAGTGTGTAGGAGAGAACGAAATTTTCGTCCTCCAGCTCCCTCCGTGAGCAGTTCTTTCTATCCTCCATTATTCGAGTCCTTGTACTTTGGTGAGATCAGCCCACACTGATATTAACGTACTGTCCGGGAACCAGTCAGAAGATCCGTGGTCTATTAATCAAGATCTTCACGTGGAGAAGGCGCGAGCCATCTTCGATTCTTTGGAGAATCAGAAAAGTAAATTGGCTAACACCGTAGAAACATGTTTTAGAATTTCAATTATGCTAAAACGTGTATGAATTCAAGTTATGAGCATGATACATGTGATAATTGCGCGAATAGAATTTATATAAATAATCTGCTAAATAGATCATGATTATTATGTAATCGATTTTCGTAACCCAAGAATCCTGGCATATTGGGTAGTGTAGATTAATATCTAGAGGTCCTAGGATTGCTATTATATTGAATCGTGCGCGAGCTGAGTCTCGTTTGATAACATTCACAAGAGGAGCTCGAAACGAGGGCGTTATTATTCGGAACCTAGCTAGTTGGAGTTTGATTACTCTATGAATAATAAATAAGTGTTTCTTGTTGAGTCCACTCTTGGAGTTAATATGATAATTAATTAAGTTCATAGCAGACACTAATTAATTAATGAACTTTTCTATCTTAAGCGCGGGAAATAAATAATAATAAATATTGGAAACCCGAATTACATGTAATATCAGATTTGGATGGGGAGTGCAATATTACTTCTGTAGTGGCTGTTCGTAATATTCGAATATAAGTATGTATTAAAGGAGACAGAAGACACATAATTTTTGTGACTAAAATTTCACCCCCTTCAGTGTGTAGGAGAGAACGAAATTTTCGTCCTCCAGCTCCCTCCGTGAGCAGTTCTTTCTATCCTCCATTATTCGAGTCCTTGTACTTTGGTGAGATCAGCCCACACTGATATTAAGGTACTGTCCGGGAACCAGTCAGAAGATCCGTGGTCTATTAATCAAGATCTTCACGTGGAGAAGGCGCGAGCCATCTTCGATTCTTTGGAGAATCAGAAAAGTAAATTGGCTAACACCGTAGAAACATGTTTTAGAATTTCAATTATGCTAAAACGTGTATGAATTCAAGTTATGAGCATGATACATGTGATAATTGCGCGAATAGAATTTATATAAATAATCTGCTAAATAGATCATGATTATTATGTAATCGATTTTCGTAACCCAAGAATCCTGGCATATTGGGTAGTGTAGATTAATATCTAGAGGTCCTAGGATTGCTATTATATTGAATCGTGCGCGAGCTGAGTCTCGTTTGATAACATTCACAAGAGGAGCTCGAAACGAGGGCGTTATTATTCGGAACCTAGCTAGTTGGAGTTTGATTACTCTATGAATAATAAATAAGTGTTTCTTGTTGAGTCCACTTTTGGAGTTAATATGATAATTAATTAAGTTCATAGCAGACACTAATTAATTAATGAACTTTTCTATCTTAAGCGCGGGAAATAAATAATAATAAATATTGGAAACCCGAATTACTTGTAATATCAGATTTGGATGGGGAGTGCAATATTACTTCTGTAGTGGCTGTTCGTAATATTCGAATATAAGTATGTATTAAAGGAGACAGAAGACACATAATTTTAGTGACTAAAATCTCACCCCCTTCAGTGTGTAGGAGAGAACGAAATTTTCGTC
This sequence comes from Salvia hispanica, assembly GCF_029641045.1. Lineage (NCBI taxonomy): Eukaryota > Viridiplantae > Streptophyta > Magnoliopsida > Lamiales > Lamiaceae > Salvia > Salvia hispanica. Next base: position 8,344,965 of record NC_142697.1, on the reverse strand, counting down.
CTCCAGCTCCCTCCGTGAGCAGTTCTTTCTATCCTCCATTATTCGAGTCCTTGTACTTTGGTGAGATCAGCCCACACTGATATTAAGGTACTGTCCGGGAACCAGTCAGAAGATCCGTGGTCTATTAATCAAGATCTTCACGTGGAGAAGGCGCGAGCCATCTTCGATTCTTTGGAGAATCAGAAAAGTAAATTGGCTAACACCGTAGAAACATGTTTTAGAATTTCAATTATGCTAAAACGTGTATGAATTCAAGTTATGAGCATGATACATGTGATAATTGCGCGAATAGAATTTATATAAATAATCTGCTAAATAGATCATGATTATTATGTAATCGATTTTCGTAACCCAAGAATCCTGGCATATTGGGTAGTGTAGATTAATATCTAGAGGTCCTAGGATTGCTATTATATTGAATCGTGCGCGAGCTGAGTCTCATTTGATAACATTCACAAGAGGAGCTCGAAACGAGGGCGTTATTATTCGGAACCTAGCTAGTTGGAGTTTGATTACTCTATGAATAATAAATAAGTGTTTCTTGTTGAGTCCACTCTTGGAGTTAATATGATAATTAATTAAGTTCATAGCAGACACTAATTAATTAATGAACTTTTCTATCTTAAGCGCGGGAAATAAATAATAATAAATATTGGAAACCCGAATTACTTGTAATATCCGATTTGGATGGGGAGTGCAATATTACTTCTGTAGTGGCTGTTCGTAATATTCGAATATAAGTATGTATTAAAGGAGACAGAAGACACATAATTTTAGTGACTAAAATCTCACCCCCTTCAGTGTGTAGGAGAGAACGAAATTTTCGTCCTCCAGCTCCCTCCGTGAGCAGTTCTTTCTATCCTCCATTATTCGAGTCCTTGTACTTTGATGAGATCAGCCCACACTGATATTAACGTACTGTCCGGGAACCAGTCAGAAGATCCGTGGTCTATTAATCAAGATCTTCACGTGGAGAAGGCGCGAGCCATCTTCGATTCTTTGGAGAATCAGAAAAGTAAATTGGCTAACACCGTAGAAACATGTTTTAGAATTTCAATTATGCTAAAACGTGTACGAATTCAAGTTATGAGCATGATACATGTGATAATTGCGCGAATAGAATTTATATAAATAATCTGCTAAATAGATCATGATTATTATGTAATCGATTTTCGTAACCCAAGAATCCTGGCATATTGGGTAGTGTAGATTAATATCTAGAGGTCCTAGGATTGCTATTATATTGAATCGTGCGCGAGCTGAGTCTCGTTTGATAACACTCACAAGAGGAGCTCGAAACGAGGGCGTTATTATTCGGAACCTAGCTAGTTGGAGTTTGATTACTCTATGAATAATAAATAAGTGTTTCTTGTTGAGTCCACTCTTGGAGTTAATATGATAATTAATTAAGTTCATAGCAGACACTAATTAATTAATGAACTTTTCTATCTTAAGCGCGGGAAATAAATAATAATAAATATTGGAAACCCGAATTACTTGTAATATCTGATTTGGATGGGGAGTGCAATATTACTTCTGTAGTGGCTGTTCGTAATATTCGAATATAAGTATGTATTAAAGGAGACAGAAGACACATAATTTTAGTGACTAAAATCTCACCCCCTTCAGTGTGTAGGAGAGAACGAAATTTTCGTCCTCCAGCTCCCTCCGTGAGCAGTTCTTTCTATCCTCCATTATTCGAGTCCTTGTACTTTGATGAGATCAGCCCACACTGATATTAACGTACTGTCCGGGAACCAGTCAGAAGATCCGTGGTCTATTAATCAAGATCTTCACGTGGAGAAGGCGCGAGCCATCTTCGATTCTTTGGAGAATCAGAAAAGTAAATTGGCTAACACCGTAGAAACATGTTTTAGAATTTCAATTATGCTAAAACGTGTACGAATTCAAGTTATGAGCATGATACATGTGATAATTGCGCGAATAGAATTTATATAAATAATCTGCTAAATAGATCATGATTATTATGTAATCGATTTTCGTAACCCAAGAATCCTGGCATATTGGGTAGTGTAGATTAATATCTAGAGGTCCTAGGATTGCTATTATATTGAATCGTGCGCGAGCTGAGTCTCGTTTGATAACATTCACAAGAGGAGCTCGAAACGAGGGCGTTATTATTCGGAACCTAGCTAGTTGGAGTTTGATTACTCTATGAATAATAAATAAGGGTTTCTTGTTGAGTCCACTCTTGGAGTTAATATGATAATTAATTAAGTTCATAGCAGACACTAATTAATTAATGAACTTTTCTATCTTAAGCGCGGGAAATAAATAATAATAAATATTGGAAACCCGAATTACATGTAATATCAGATTTGGATGGGGAGTGCAATATTACTTCTGTAGTGGCTGTTCGTAATATTCGAATATAAGTATGTATTAAAGGAGACAGAAGACACATAATTTTAGTGACTAAAATTTCACCCCCTTCAGTGTGTAGGAGAGAACGAAATTTTCGTCCTCCAGCTCCCTCCGTGAGCAGTTCTTTCTATCCTCCATTATTCGAGTCCTTGTACTTTGGTGAGATCAGCCCACACTGATATTAACGTACTGTCCGGGAACCAGTCAGAAGATCCGTGGTCTATTAATCAAGATCTTCACGTGGAGAAGGCGCGAGCCATCTTCGATTCTTTGGAGAATCAGAAAAGTAAATTGGCTAACACCGTAGAAACATGTTTTAGAATTTCAATTATGCTAAAACGTGTATGAATTCAAGTTATGAGCATGATACATGTGATAATTGCGCGAATAGAATTTATATAAATAATCTGCTAAATAGATCATGATTATTATGTAATCGATTTTCGTAACCCAAGAATCCTGGCATATTGGGTAGTGTAGATTAATATCTAGAGGTCCTAGGATTGCTATTATATTGAATCGTGCGCGAGCTGAGTCTCGTTTGATAACATTCACAAGAGGAGCTCGAAACGAGGGCGTTATTATTCGGAACCTAGCTAGTTGGAGTTTGATTACTCTATGAATAATAAATAAGTGTTTCTTGTTGAGTCCACTCTTGGAGTTAATATGATAATTAATTAAGTTCATAGCAGACACTAATTAATTAATGAACTTTTCTATCTTAAGCGCGGGAAATAAATAATAATAAATATTGGAAACCCGAATTACTTGTAATATCCGATTTGGATGGGGAGTGCAATATTACTTCTGTAGTGGCTGTTCGTAATATTCGAATATAAGTATGTATTAAAGGAGACAGAAGACACATAATTTTAGTGACTAAAATCTCACCCCCTTCAGTGTGTAGGAGAGAACGAAATTTTCGTCCTCCAGCTCCCTCCGTGAGCAGTTCTTTCTATCCTCCATTATTCGAGTCCTTGTACTTTGATGAGATCAGCCCACACTGATATTAACGTACTGTCCGGGAACCAGTCAGAAGATCCGTGGTCTATTAATCAAGATCTTCACGTGGAGAAGGCGCGAGCCATCTTCGATTCTTTGGAGAATCAGAAAAGTAAATTGGCTAACACCGTAGAAACATGTTTTAGAATTTCAATTATGCTAAAACGTGTACGAATTCAAGTTATGAGCATGATACATGTGATAATTGCGCGAATAGAATTTATATAAATAATCTGCTAAATAGATCATGATTATTATGTAATCGATTTTCGTAACCCAAGAATCCTGGCATATTGGGTAGTGTAGATTAATATCTAGAGGTCCTAGGATTGCTATTATATTGAATCGTGCGCGAGCTGAGTCTCGTTTGATAACATTCACAAGAGGAGCTCGAAACGAGGGCGTTATTATTCGGAACCTAGCTAGTTGGAGTTTGATTACTCTATGAATAATAAATAAGTGTTTCTTGTTGAGTCCACTCTTGGAGTTAATATGATAATTAATTAAGTTCATAGCAGACACTAATTAATTAATGAACTTTTCTATCTTAAGCGCGGGAAATAAATAATAATAAATATTGGAAACCCGAATTACTTGTAATATCCGATTTGGATGGGGAGTGCAATATTACTTCTGTAGTGGCTGTTCGTAATATTCGAATATAAGTATGTATTAAAGGAGACAGAAGACACATAATTTTAGTGACTAAAATCTCACCCCCTTCAGTGTGTAGGAGAGAACGAAATTTTCGTCCTCCAGCTCCCTCCGTGAGCAGTTCTTTCTATCCTCCATTATTCGAGTCCTTGTACTTTGATGAGATCAGCCCACACTGATATTAACGTACTGTCCGGGAACCAGTCAGAAGATCCGTGGTCTATTAATCAAGATCTTCACGTGGAGAAGGCGCGAGCCATCTTCGATTCTTTGGAGAATCAGAAAAGTAAATTGGCTAACACCGTAGAAACATGTTTTAGAATTTCAATTATGCTAAAACGTGTACGAATTCAAGTTATGAGCATGATACATGTGATAATTGCGCGAATAGAATTTATATAAATAATCTGCTAAATAGATCATGATTATTATGTAATCGATTTTCGTAACCCAAGAATCCTGGCATATTGGGTAGTGTAGATTAATATCTAGAGGTCCTAGGATTGCTATTATATTGAATCGTGCGCGAGCTGAGTCTCGTTTGATAACATTCACAAGAGGAGCTCGAAACGAGGGCGTTATTATTCGGAACCTAGCTAGTTGGAGTTTGATTACTCTATGAATAATAAATAAGTGTTTCTTGTTGAGTCCACTCTTGGAGTTAATATGATAATTAATTAAGTTCATAGCAGACACTAATTAATTAATGAACTTTTCTATCTTAAGCGCGGGAAATAAATAATAATAAATATTGGAAACCCGAATTACATGTAATATCAGATTTGGATGGGGAGTGCAATATTACTTCTGTAGTGGCTGTTCGTAATATTCGAATATAAGTATGTATTAAAGGAGACAGAAGACACATAATTTTAGTGACTAAAATTTCACCCCCTTCAGTGTGTAGGAGAGAACGAAATTTTCGTCCTCCAGCTCCCTCCGTGAGCAGTTCTTTCTATCCTCCATTATTCGAGTCCTTGTACTTTGGTGAGATCAGCCCACACTGATATTAACGTACTGTCCGGGAACCAGTCAGAAGATCCGTGGTCTATTAATCAAGATCTTCACGTGGAGAAGGCGCGAGCCATCTTCGATTCTTTGGAGAATCAGAAAAGTAAATTGGCTAACACCGTAGAAACATGTTTTAGAATTTCAATTATGCTAAAACGTGTATGAATTCAAGTTATGAGCATGATACATGTGATAATTGCGCGAATAGAATTTATATAAATAATCTGCTAAATAGATCATGATTATTATGTAATCGATTTTCGTAACCCAAGAATCCTGGCATATTGGGTAGTGTAGATTAATATCTAGAGGTCCTAGGATTGCTATTATATTGAATCGTGCGCGAGCTGAGTCTCGTTTGATAACATTCACAAGAGGAGCTCGAAACGAGGGCGTTATTATTCGGAACCTAGCTAGTTGGAGTTTGATTACTCTATGAATAATAAATAAGTGTTTCTTGTTGAGTCCACTCTTGGAGTTAATATGATAATTAATTAAGTTCATAGCAGACACTAATTAATTAATGAACTTTTCTATCTTAAGCGCGGGAAATAAATAATAATAAATATTGGAAACCCGAATTACTTGTAATATCCGATTTGGATGGGGAGTGCAATATTACTTCTGTAGTGGCTGTTCGTAATATTCGAATATAAGTATGTATTAAAGGAGACAGAAGACACATAATTTTAGTGACTAAAATCTCACCCCCTTCAGTGTGTAGGAGAGAACGAAATTTTCGTCCTCCAGCTCCCTCCGTGAGCAGTTCTTTCTATCCTCCATTATTCGAGTCCTTGTACTTTGGTGAGATCAGCCCACACTGATATTAACGTACTGTCCGGGAACCAGTCAGAAGATCCGTGGTCTATTAATCAAGATCTTCACGTGGAGAAGGCGCGAGCCATCTTCGATTCTTTGGAGAATCAGAAAAGTAAATTGGCTAACACCGTAGAAACATGTTTTAGAATTTCAATTATGCTAAAACGTGTATGAATTCAAGTTATGAGCATGATACATGTGATAATTGCGCGAATAGAATTTATATAAATAATCTGCTAAATAGATCATGATTATTATGTAATCGATTTTCGTAACCCAAGAATCCTGGCATATTGGGTAGTGTAGATTAATATCTAGAGGTCCTAGGATTGCTATTATATTGAATCGTGCGCGAGCTGAGTCTCGTTTGATAACATTCACAAGAGGAGCTCGAAACGAGGGCGTTATTATTCGGAACCTAGCTAGTTGGAGTTTGATTACTCTATGAATAATAAATAAGTGTTTCTTGTTGAGTCCACTCTTGGAGTTAATATGATAATTAATTAAGTTCATAGCAGACACTAATTAATTAATGAACTTTTCTATCTTAAGCGCGGGAAATAAATAATAATAAATATTGGAAACCCGAATTACTTGTAATATCCGATTTGGATGGGGAGTGCAATATTACTTCTGTAGTGGCTGTTCGTAATATTCGAATATAAGTATGTATTAAAGGAGACAGAAGACACATAATTTTAGTGACTAAAATCTCACCCCCTTCAGTGTGTAGGAGAGAACGAAATTTTCGTCCTCCAGCTCCCTCCGTGAGCAGTTCTTTCTATCCTCCATTATTCGAGTCCTTGTACTTTGGTGAGATCAGCCCACACTGATATTAACGTACTGTCCGGGAACCAGTCAGAAGATCCGTGGTCTATTAATCAAGATCTTCACGTGGAGAAGGCGCGAGCCATCTTCGATTCTTTGGAGAATCAGAAAAGTAAATTGGCTAACACCGTAGAAACATGTTTTAGAATTTCAATTATGCTAAAACGTGTATGAATTCAAGTTATGAGCATGATACATGTGATAATTGCGCGAATAGAATTTATATAAATAATCTGCTAAATAGATCATGATTATTATGTAATCGATTTTCGTAACCCAAGAATCCTGGCATATTGGGTAGTGTAGATTAATATCTAGAGGTCCTAGGATTGCTATTATATTGAATCGTGCGCGAGCTGAGTCTCGTTTGATAAGATTCACAAGAGGAGCTCGAAACGAGGGCGTTATTATTCGGAACCTAGCTAGTTGGAGTTTGATTACTCTATGAATAATAAATAAGTGTTTCTTGTTGAGTCCACTCTTGGAGTTAATATGATAATTAATTAAGTTCATAGCAGACACTAATTAATTAATGAACTTTTCTATCTTAAGCGCGGGAAATAAATAATAATAAATATTGGAAACCCGAATTACTTGTAATATCAGATTTGGATGGGGAGTGCAATATTACTTCTGTAGTGGCTGTTCGTAATATTCGAATATAAGTATGTATTAAAGGAGACAGAAGACACATAATTTTAGTGACTAAAATTTCACCCCCTTCAGTGTGTAGGAGAGAACGAAATTTTCGTCCTCCAGCTCCCTCCGTGAGCAGTTCTTTCTATCCTCCATTATTCGAGTCCTTGTACTTTGGTGAGATCAGCCCACACTGATATTAACGTACTGTCCGGGAACCAGTCAGAAGATCCGTGGTCTATTAATCAAGATCTTCACGTGGAGAAGGCGCGAGCCATCTTCGATTCTTTGGAGAATCAGAAAAGTAAATTGGCTAACACCGTAGAAACATGTTTTAGAATTTCAATTATGCTAAAACGTGTATGAATTCAAGTTATGAGCATGATACATGTGATAATTGCGCGAATAGAATTTATATAAATAATCTGCTAAATAGATCATGATTATTATGTAATCGATTTTCGTAACCCAAGAATCCTGGCATATTGGGTAGTGTAGATTAATATCTAGAGGTCCTAGGATTGCTATTATATTGAATCGTGCGCGAGCTGAGTCTCGTTTGATAACATTCACAAGAGGAGCTCGAAACGAGGGCGTTATTATTCGGAACCTAGCTAGTTGGAGTTTGATTACTCTATGAATAATAAATAAGTGTTTCTTGTTGAGTCCACTCTTGGAGTTAATATGATAATTAATTAAGTTCATAGCAGACACTAATTAATTAATGAACTTTTCTATCTTAAGCGCGGGAAATAAATAATAATAAATATTGGAAACCCGAATTACTTGTAATATCAGATTTGGATGGGGAGTGCAATATTACTTCTGTAGTGGCTGTTCGTAATATTCGAATATAAGTATGTATTAAAGGAGACAGAAGACACATAATTTTAGTGACTAAAATTTCACCCCCTTCAGTGTGTAGGAGAGAACGAAATTTTCGTCCTCCAGCTCCCTCCGTGAGCAGTTCTTTCTATCCTCCATTATTCGAGTCCTTGTACTTTGGTGAGATCAGCCCACACTGATATTAACGTACTATCCGGGAACCAGTCAGAAGATCCGTGGTCTATTAATCAAGATCTTCACGTGGAGAAGGCGCGAGCCATCTTCGATTCTTTGGAGAATCAGAAAAGTAAATTGGCTAACACCGTAGAAACATGTTTTAGAATTTCAATTATGCTAAAACGTGTATGAATTCAAGTTATGAGCATGATACATGTGATAATTGCGCGAATAGAATTTATATAAATAATCTGCTAAATAGATCATGATTATTATGTAATCGATTTTCGTAACCCAAGAATCCTGGCATATTGGGTAGTGTAGATTAATATCTAGAGGTCCTAGGATTGCTATTATATTGAATCGTGCGCGAGCTGAGTCTCGTTTGATAACATTCACAAGAGGAGCTCGAAACGAGGGCGTTATTATTCGGAACCTAGCTAGTTGGAGTTTGATTACTCTATGAATAATAAATAAGTGTTTCTTGTTGAGTCCACTCTTGGAGTTAATATGAGAATTAATTAAGTTCATAGCAGACACTAATTAATTAATGAACTTTTCTATCTTAAGCGCGGGAAATAAATAATAATAAATATTGGAAACCCGAATTACTTGTAATATCAGATTTGGATGGGGATTGCAATATTACTTCTGTAGTGGCTGTTCGTAATATTCGAATATAAGTATGTATTAAAGGAGACAGAAGACACATAATTTTAGTGACTAAAATTTCACCCCCTTCAGTGTGTAGGAGAGAACGAAATTTTCGTCCTCCAGCTCCCTCCGTGAGCAGTTCTTTCTATCCTCCATTATTCGAGTCCTTGTTCTTTGGTGAGATCAGCCCACACTGATATTAACGTACTGTCCGGGAACCAGTCAGAAGATCCGTGGTCTATTAATCAAGATCTTCACGTGGAGAAGGCGCGAGCCATCTTCGATTCTATGGAGAATCAGAAAAGTAAATTGGCTAACACCGTAGAAACATGTTTTAGAATTTCAATTATGCTAAAACGTGTATGAATTCAAGTTATGAGCATGATACATGTGATAATTGCGCGAATAGAATTTATATAAATAATCTGCTAAATAGATCATGATTTTTATGTAATCGATTTTCGTAACCCAAGAATCCTGGCATATTGGGTAGTGTAGATTAATATCTAGAGGTCCTAGGATTGCTATTATATTGAATCGTGCGCGAGCTGAGTCTCGTTTGATAACATTCACAAGAGGAGCTCGAAACGAGGGCGTTATTATTCGGAACCTAGCTAGTTGGAGTTTGATTACTCTATGAATAATAAATAAGTGTTTCTTGTTGAGTCCACTCTTGGAGTTAATATGAGAATTAATTAAGTTCATAGCAGACACTAATTAATTAATGAACTTTTCTATCTTAAGCGCGGGAAATAAATAATAATAAATATTGGAAACCCGAATTACTTGTAATATCAGATTTGGATGGGGAGTGCAATATTACTTCTGTAGTGGCTGTTCGTAATATTCGAATATAAGTATGTATTAAAGGAGACAGAAGACACATAATTTTAGTGACTAAAATTTCACCCCCTTCAGTGTGTAGGAGAGAACGAAATTTTCGTCCTCCAGCTCCCTCCGTGAGCAGTTCTTTCTATCCTCCATTATTCGAGTCCTTGTTCTTTGGTGAGATCAGCCCACACTGATATTAACGTACTGTCCGGGAACCAGTCAGAAGATCCGTGGTCTATTAATCAAGATCTTCACGTGGAGAAGGCGCGAGCCATCTTCGATTCTATGGAGAATCAGAAAAGTAAATTGGCTAACACCGTAGAAACATGTTTTAGAATTTCAATTATGCTAAAACGTGTATGAATTCAAGTTATGAGCATGATACATGTGATAATTGCGCGAATAGAATTTATATAAATAATCTGCTAAATAGATCATGATTTTTATGTAATCGATTTTCGTAACCCAAGAATCCTGGCATATTGGGTAGTGTAGATTAATATCTAGAGGTCCTAGGATTGCTATTATATTGAATCGTGCGCGAGCTGAGTCTCGTTTGATAACATTCACAAGAGGAGCTCGAAACGAGGGCGTTATTATTCGGAACCTAGCTAGTTGGAGTTTGATTACTCTATGAATAATAAATAAGTGTTTCTTGTTGAGTCCACTCTTGGAGTTAATATGATAATTAATTAAGTTCATAGCAGACACTAATTAATTAATGAACTTTTCTATCTTAAGCGCGGGAAATAAATAATAATAAAACCCGAATTACTTATAATATCAGATTTGGATGGGGAGTACAATATTACTTCTGTAGTGGCTGTTCATAATATTCGAATATAAGTATGTATTAAAGGAGACAGAAGACACATAATTTTAGTGACTAAAATTTCACCCCCTTCAGTGTGTAGGAGAGAACGAAATTTTCGTCCTCCAGCTCCCTCCGTGAGCAGTTCTTTCTATCCTCCATTATTCGAGTCCTTGTACTTTGGTGAGATCAGCCCACACTGATATTAAGGTACTGTCCGGGAACCAGTCAGAAGATCCGTGGTCTATTAATCAAGATCTTCACGTGGAGAAGGCGCGAGCCATCTTCGATTCTTTGGAGAATCAGAAAAGTAAATTGGCTAACACCGTAGAAACATGTTTTAGAATTTCAATTATGCTAAAACGTGTATGAATTCAAGTTATGAGCATGATACATGTGATAATTGCGCGAATAGAATTTATATAAATAATCTGCTAAATAGATCATGATTATTATGTAATCGATTTTCGTAACCCAAGAATCCTGGCATATTGGGTAGTGTAGATTAATATCTAGAGGTCCTAGGATTGCTATTATATTGAATCGTGCGCGAGCTGAGTCTCGTTTGATAACATTCACAAGAGGAGCTCGAAACGAGGGCGTTATTATTCGGAACCTAGCTAGTTGGAGTTTGATTACTCTATGAATAATAAATAAGCGTTTCTTGTTGAGTCCACTCTTGGAGTTAATATGATAATTAATTAAGTTCATAGCAGACACTAATTAATTAATGAACTTTTCTATCTTAAGCGCGGGAAATAAATAATAATAAATATTGGAAACCCGAATTACTTGTAATATCAGATTTGGATGGGGAGTGCAATATTACTTCTGTAGTGGCTGTTCGTAATATTCGAATATAAGTATGTATTAAAGGAGACAGAAGACACATAATTTTAGTGACTAAAATTTCACCCCCTTCAGTGTGTAGGAGAGAACGAAATTTTCGTCCTCCAGCTCCCTCCGTGAGCAGTTCTTTCTATCCTCCATTATTCGAGTCCTTGTTCTTTGGTGAGATCAGCCCACACTGATATTAACGTACTGTCCGGGAACCAGTCAGAAGATCCGTGGTCTATTAATCAAGATCTTCACGTGGAGAAGGCGCGAGCCATCTTCGATTCTATGGAGAATCAGAAAAGTAAATTGGCTAACACCGTAGAAACATGTTTTAGAATTTCAATTATGCTAAAACGTGTATGAATTCAAGTTATGAGCATGATACATGTGATAATTGCGCGAATAGAATTTATATAAATAATCTGCTAAATAGATCATGATTATTATGTAATCGATTTTCGTAACCCAAGAATCCTGGCATATTGGGTAGTGTAGATTAATATCTAGAGGTCCTAGGATTGCTATTATATTGAATCGTGCGCGAGCTGAGTCTCGTTTGATAACATTCACAAGAGGAGCTCGAAACGAGGGCGTTATTATTCGGAACCTAGCTAGTTGGAGTTTGATTACTCTATGAATAATAAATAAGCGTTTCTTGTTGAGTCCACTCTTGGAGTTAATATGATAATTAATTAAGTTCATAGCAGACACTAATTAATTAATGAACTTTTCTATCTTAAGCGCGGGAAATAAATAATAATAAATATTGGAAACCCGAATTACTTGTAATATCAGATTTGGATGGGGAGTGCAATATTACTTCTGTAGTGGCTGTTCGTAATATTCGAATATAAGTATGTATTAAAGGAGACAGAAGACACATAATTTTAGTGACTAAAATTTCACCCCCTTCAGTGTGTAGGAGAGAACGAAATTTTCGTCCTCCAGCTCCCTCCGTGAGCAGTTCTTTCTATCCTCCATTATTCGAGTCCTTGTACTTTGGTGAGATCAGCCCACACTGATATTAACGTACTGTCCGGGAACCAGTCAGAAGATCCGTGGTCTATTAATCAAGATCTTCACGTGGAGAAGGCGCGAGCCATCTTCGATTCTTTGGAGAATCAGAAAAGTAAATTGGCTAACACCGTAGAAACATGTTTTAGAATTTCAATTATGCTAAAACGTGTATGAATTCAAGTTATGAGCATGATACATGTGATAATTGCGCGAATAGAATTTATATAAATAATCTGCTAAATAGATCATGATTAATATGTAATCGATTTTCGTAACCCAAGAATCCTGGCATATTGGGTAGTGTAGATTAATATCTAGAGGTCCTAGGATTGCTATTATATTGAATCGTGCGCGAGCTGAGTCTCGTTTGATAACATTCACAAGAGGAGCTCGAAACGAGGGCGTTATTATTCGGAACCTAGCTAGTTGGAGTTTGATTACTCTATGAATAATAAATAAGCGTTTCTTGTTGAGTCCACTCTTGGAGTTAATATGATAATTAATTAAGTTCATAGCAGACACTAATTAATTAATGAACTTTTCTATCTTAAGCGCGGGAAATAAATAATAATAAATATTGGAAACCCGAATTACTTGTAATATCAGATTTGGATGGGGAGTGCAATATTACTTCTGTAGTGGCTGTTCGTAATATTCGAATATAAGTATGTATTAAAGGAGACAGAAGACACATAATTTTAGTGACTAAAATTTCACCCCCTTCAGTGTGTAGGAGAGATCGAAATTTTAGTCCTCCAGCTCCCTCCGTGAGCAGTTCTTTCTATCCTCCATTATTCGAGTCCTTGTACTTTGGTGAGATCAGCCCACACTGATATTAACGCACTGTCCGGGAACCAGTCAGAAGATCCGTGGTCTATTAATCAAGATCTTCACGTGGAGAAGGCGCGAGCCATCTTCGATTCTTTGGAGAATCAGAAAAGTAAATTGGCTAACACCGTACAAACATGTTTTAGAATTTCAATTATGCTAAAACGTGTATGAATTCAAGTTATGAGCATGATACATGTGATAATTGCGCGAATAGAATTTATATAAATAATCTGCTAAATAGATCATGATTATTATGTAATCGATTTTCGTAACCCAAGAATCCTGGCATATTGGGTAGTGTAGATTAATATCTAGAGGTCCTAGGATTGCTATTATATTGAATCGTGCGCGAGCTGAGTCTCGTTTGATAACATTCACAAGAGGAGCTCGAAACGAGGGCGTTATTATTCGGAACCTAGCTAGTTGGAGTTTGATTACTCTATGAATAATAAATAAGCGTTTCTTGTTGAGTCCACTCTTGGAGTTAATATGATAATTAATTAAGTTCATAGCAGACACTAATTAATTGATGAACTTTTCTATCTTAAGCGCGGGAAATAAATAGTAATAAATATTGGAAACCCGAATTACTTGTAATATCAGATTTGGATGGGGAGTGCAATATTACTTCTGTAGTGGCTGTTCGTAATATTCGAATATAAGTATGTATTAAAGGAGACAGAAGACACATAATTTTAGTGACTAAAATTTCACCCCCTTCAGTGTGTAGGAGAGAACGAAATTTTTGTCCTCCAGCTCCCTCCGTGAGCAGTTCTTTCTATCCTCCATTATTCGAGTCCTTGTACTTTGGTGAGATCAGCCCACACTGATATTAACGTACTGTCCGGGAACCAGTCAGAAGATCCGTGGTCTATTAATCAAGATCTTCACGTGGAGAAGGCGCGAGCCATCTTCGATTCTTTGGAGAATCAGAAAAGTAAATTGGCTAACACCGTAGAAACATGTTTTAGAATTTCAATTATGCTAAAACGTGTATGAATTCAAGTTATGAGCATGATACATGTGATAATTGCGCGAATAGAATTTATATAAATAATCTGCTAAATAGATCATGATTATTATGTAATCGATTTTCGTAACCCAAGAATCCTGGCATATTGGGTAGTGTAGATTAATATCTAGAGGTCCTAGGATTGCTATTATATTGAATCGTGCGCGAGCTGAGTCTCGTTTGATAACATTCACAAGAGGAGCTCGAAACGAGGGCGTTATTATTCGGAACCTAGCTAGTTGGAGTTTGATTACTCTATGAATAATAAATAAGCGTTTATTGTTGAGTCCACTCTTGGAGTTAATATGATAATTAATTAAGTTCATAGCAGACACTAATTAATTAATGAACTTTTCTATCTTAAGCGCGGGAAATAAATAATAATAAATATTGGAAACCCGAATTACTTGTAATATCAGATTTGGATGGGGAGTGCAATATTACTTCTGTAGTGGCTGTTCGTAATATTCGAATATAAGTATGTATTAAAGGAGACAGAAGACACATAATTTTAGTGACTAAAATTTCACCCCCTTCAGTGTGTAGGAGAGAACGAAATTTTCGTCCTCCAGCTCCCTCCGTGAGCAGTTCTTTCTATCCTCCATTATTCGAGTCCTTGTACTTTGGTGAGATCAGCCCACACTGATATTAACGTACTGTCCGGGAACCAGTCATGTCACGACCACAACTCCCTAGTGCTAGTGAGCGTAGCTATTTCGCGACTAAAAATTCTCAATAATCAAGGGACAACAATAAAAGGATGAAATCACTTAAATCAATAGTATCAAAGGCATATGGGTTCATAGTCAAAACGTGTTCAGAGTATCAAGACTAAGTTCATAGCTTTCTAGCACTTAATTCTAGATTTGCAGCGGAAGAGTCCAAGACAAAATAGCACGTATGAAGACATGCTACTTTGGGTTACCTAACTACTTATTTAAAAGTCTTGTCCCAACACCTTCGCCTCCTCGTACACGTTCAACCTGCACATTTGAAAATAACATGCAGGGCTGAGTATTTGATATACTCAGTGGGCACATTGCCAAAAATGGTTTTATCTTTAATTGTCAATGCCAGAGTTGAGTGATCACGGGGTTTTACTTAAAAAGACCCGAGTCACTAAAATACTTTTCCTTTAGTAAAGATTTGATTGCGCAATCACATAACATAGATATACCATATCTGAAACTGATGTGAACCGGGAATGTGGCCACATTCCACGACGGTCACTGGACCGGCCAACCCCTTTTGTTAGCTCACGGTCCCCTTATGTGTACACTAGTCCGAGTAGGGTTTGCGGCCCTACTGGGACCCGAATTCGATTTAACTTGATTTGGCATAGCCAAGCAGATAGGTAATCATAAAACAAAACATGGCATGACAACATACTTGAGCAAAGATTCACATTTTCATACTGAAATCACATTTTGAAAGAAATGCCCACCTCAAAAGCTAAAGCTCTTTCCGTAATTTCCTTAACTTGGCCTTAGATGACGTTCGTAGACGCCCCTTTAGGAAATAGCATAATATTTAATTAGACTTTGATAAATCAATTAAGCTTAAACGTGGATGCATCCTAAGTGCGTGATCATTTTATTCCTTTTCCTTAATTCATAAAAAAGAGTCCCTGAGTACTAAAATAGACTCGAGGTCTTTTCATCATTTCGCACCATAAATTACTCGAGCGCTAATACTAAAGTCTGGGAATTAAATTTATCATCGTGAAAAAAAATTTAGCGGACCATTACTTAACCTCAATTATTTGATTTAGCAACATAGGTGGGCTCATGATTTAATTAGGCTAGAGCAAACTCCCATTTTATTTTAATTATTAGCCCAACTCCTTAGATTATTTAAAGAATTGGTCCATTAATTAACAAAACCTTAGCCCATGCATTTAATTTATAGAGGCCCAAAAGAAGAAAAGGAGAGGCCCAAATGAAAGAGGCCCAATTTCTTCCTCCCTCAAAACTATCGGCCTCTCTCTCTCAAAACACAAAATCCCCAAAATCAAAATCAAAAACCCCAATTCCTAATCCTTGCTTTGGAGAGGAACGACGGCGCATCTCCCCCCCCTTCGTCGCCGGCTCCAGCTCTGGATCGACGGCGCGCCTGTGTCGCCGTTATCGCGCGGCGAGCTCCGCCGTCGCCGCTGCTCCAACTCTCTCTCTCCTTCTTCCCTTCTAATCTCTCCCTCCTTCGGCTGCTACGCCGCGCCTCTGAAATTCCCCTCTCCGCTCATCCTTTGCTCGTTCTCGGCGATTCAGCGCCGTCGCCGACGTCTCCGGCTGAGGTAGACGCGGCTTGGCCCGCCTTGAAGACCAGCCCGCCGTCGCCTCATCTTTATTAGCGGAGTCGCCGACAGGAAGGAGGCATCGCCTCTCTTTCTCCCTGCCTCCGGCGTTCTCCTGGCTCCCTCCGGCGAATTCTCTACCGCCGTCATCGCAGCTCGCCGTCCGGCAGCTCTCCCATCACTCCTTGCTCCAAAGCTAAGTTTTTTTCCTCTCATTTATTTCCTTGTAACAATACTATGTTTCAAAGATGAAGTCTTAGTGTATCTTACTGTGTGATGTTGAAACCATCTTGGGTAGTAATTTAATTGGGGAAAACTTTGATATCAAAACTTGTACATGAGGCCTACTGTGTTGGTTTGTATTCTTACTCAAAGTATGGGTTCTATCAGTCGATATTGCTAAGTTCACATTGGATTTTTGAGCACCTATAGTTCTAAGTTCTTGATTATCTATGATTGGCTATCATGATGCATTGGTGAGGGTGGGCTATGGAATACCTCTCCTTTGCGATTCTCGTTTTACGGCTGCTTCTCCGTGTTGCCGCTGCCCCTCCTCGCCTTCTTGCTCCTCCCGATTCCTTGCTGCACTCCTTGATTGTGAGTGAATTTGTGGTTTCTGGGGAGGGAGTCAGGGGCGGTTTATGGTGGTTTATATAGGCGAAGTGTGGTGTACTCGTGAGGCCTTAAATGGCTGTCAAAGCTCTTTGTTTTCATGCTGCAGATGGCACCTTTAGTTTACTTCCTTTGTCTCTTTCTTGAAACATAAGTACTACCTTCATTAGGTTACTTTGTTTGATGTGCAGGGGAAGCAGGTGGCTGTTCGGTTTGGGCTGATTTGGCGCAGCTGGAGGGACACGTTTTGGGCTAGCTGATCAGCAAGGTATCGGTCAAAGGATAGGTTGCCACTCCAAAAGAGGCAAGTCTCAAATTCTTGGCAGCAATGAGAGGTAAATTCTAAATGTTTTATCTCAGTTGTCCCTTCATTCATTTATTACTTAGTACACAGGTTTGCAGCCTTGTACTCCTAAGTTTTAAGAATTTTTGTTTTCACATACAGCTCTCGGTTTGGTGCATTGGCTGTGTAGGAGTGTACCTCCCATTTTGGGATCATTTAGACCTCCTTTGGTAAAGAAAGGATGCCTCCTTCCTTGTTTGGTTTGATGTTGGGAAAAGTAATCTAAAATATTTATTAGTTTTGTAGGTTCTTGCAGGTTTAATGGCAGATAAAGGAAAAGGGTTTTTTTAAAAAAAAATTGGGGATGTGGCCTGGGATCGAGACGAGGCAGTCGGGCTGGCTGCACGGGCCTTCGGGCTGCCCTCTAAGTCTTTGGGCCGAAAGAAATCTCGTGTTCGAGAGTCGAGGCCCAACTCTTTGTATATTTGTATTCTTAAATTCTTTTTTTTTTTTTTTGTCAACACATGTGTAAATCATTTTTATTTCTTGACGTTTATTGTATTTCACACGTATATACGAAAATCTGTTTTAGTTTGATCGACACTCTTCAAATTAGCAACCAAGCAAGACCATCGACTAATATTTCTGATTTGAAAACAACAAACATTTCTCTAGGTTGACATTAGTCTTAAAGAAAAGGTAACAAAGAGCGGGTATTACATTCTACCCACCTTAGCAAAAATTTCGTCCCGAAATTTTGCTTATGTTACTCAAACAGCTCTGGGTACCTTTCCTTCATCTTGTCTTCAAATTCCCACGTAGCTTCCTCGTGACCATGGTGTTTCCATAAAACTTTCACCGTTACAATAGATTTGTTCCTCAGTTCCTTGACCTTCCTATCCAATATTTCCTCTGGCTTCTCTTCATAGCTTAAGTCTGGTTCCAAAACCATTTCCTCTTGGTGGACTATGTGTTTCGGGTCGAACACGTATTTCCTCAATTGTGATACGTGAAAGACATTGTGTACATTCCCGAAACTCGGTGGGAGTGCCAATCCGTACGCCACAGGACCCACTTCTTCTAGAATCTCGTAGGGTCCGATGAAACGTGGCCTTAGCTTGCCCTTGACGCCGAATCTCGTAATCCCTTTAGACGGAGATACTTTCAGAAAAACTTTGTCTCCCGCCTTGAACTGCAGATTGGTTCGGCGAGCATCCGCGTAAGACTTCTGCCTATCTTGAGCTTCCTTGATTCTCTCACGGATCTGACGGACAATCTCTATCATTTCCTTTACAGAATCCGGTCCGAGTATCTTTCTCTCTCCGACTTCATTCCTGTAAAGCGGTGGTCTACATTTCTTTCCATACAATGCTTCATTTGGGGCCATGTTTATAGATGCTGACAACTGTTGTTGTAAGCAAACTCTATAAATGGTAGTACTAGCTCCAAGTTTCCTCCACGGTTGAGCACTACGGCTCTCAGCATATCTTCCAAGGTCTGGATTGTCCTCTCAGACTGCCCATCAGTCTGTGGATGGAATGCCGTACTGAATTCAATCTGGTGCCTAGCTCTTGCTGCAGGCTTATCCAAATCTAGAAGTAAATTTCGTATCACGGTCTGATGTGATCGTCACCGGTATTCCATGTAATCGTATGATCTCTTGCACGTAGATTTGAGCTAACTTGTTCGATTCGTAAGTAATACGAACTGGTACGAAGTGCGCGCTTTTGGTGAGGCGATCTATAATCACCCAAATAACAATCCTGTCACGAAGTGCGCGCTTTTGGTGAGGCGATCTATAATCACCCAAATAACAATCCTGTCACGAAGTGCGCGCTTTTGTGACCTTGGCAACCCTGTCATGAAGTCCATAGCAATGTGTTCCCATTCCCACTCGGGGATTTCTAGGGGTTGCAATTTCCCATAGGGTCGTTGATGTAGAGCCTTCACTTGTTGACATGCTAGGCACCTTTCTACAAACGACGCTATGCTCCTCTTCATGCCATCCCACCGAAACTGCTTCTTCATATCTTGATACATTTTCGTACTTCCTGGGTGGGCAGTATAGGGTGTTTCATGCGCTTCGCTCATGATCTCATTTCTGAGAACCTCGTCATCGGGTACACATAATCTCCCTTCAAAAGTGAGGGCGTCATCCGCTTCTTCATGATAACTCACCTCTTTTCCCGACCTCACTTTAAGACGAACTTTCTCTAATGCTTCATCACTCCTTTGAGCCTCAACAATTATGGCCCTTAAGTCTGGTTCAATCACTAAAGGGGCGATCCTACCTTCCACCGTCTCTGGTGCTCTTACTACCTCCAGCCGCATCTTAGCAAATTCCCGTATGAGCTCCTCATTCTGTGTGAGGAAGGTGGCCACTTGGGGCATAGTCTTCCTGCTCAAGGCATCTGCCACTACATTGGCCTTGCCTGGGTGGTAATTTATACCACAGTCATAATCCTTGACTAATTCGAGCCATCTGCGTTGTCGCATGTTTAAATCCTTCTGCTCGAAGAAGTACTTAAGGCCCTTGTGGTCCGTGAAGATCTCACATCGAACTCCGTAGAGGTGATGTCTCCAAATCTTTAAGGCATGTACCACTGCTGCTAGTTCAAGGTCATGAGTGGGGTAATTTAGCTCATGTGGCCTGAGTTGGCGTGACGCGTACGCAATCACCTTGCCATTCTGCATCAGTACGCATCCAAGTCCAATCTTTGATGCATCGGTGTACGCTACATAGCCTGCTCCTGGTGCTGGCACGGCTAGGACTGGTGCGGTGGTCAACTTTTCTTTTAATAGTTGGAAGCTTGCTTCGCACTCCGGCGTCCAATTGACCTTAGCTCCTTTCTTGAGCTGTTGAGTCAGTGGTCTGGCTATTTTAGAAAATCCTTCAATAAACCTTCGATAATATCCAGCCAAACCTAAGAACTTCGAATCTCATTAGGCGTTGTTGGTGACTGCCAACGTTGTACTGTTTCCACCTTTGCAGGGTCCACTCGGGTCCTTTCTGCCGTTACTATGTGTCCAAGGAAGTTCACCTTGTTAAGCCAGAACTCACATTTTCCAAACTTAGCATAGAGTTTCTCGGCTCTCAACGTCTCTAAGGTGGTTCTCAGACGTTTCTCGTGTTCCTTCTCGTTCTTCGAATAGACTAGTACATCATCTATAAGGACTAGGACGAACTTGTCCAAGTATGGATGGAACACGCGGTTCATTAAGTCCATGAACACTGCCAGGGCATTTGTAAGTCCAAAAGGCATTACAGTGAATTCGTAATGGCCGCATCTAGTGCGGAACGCCGTCTTGGGTACATCATCATGTCGGACTTTCAGTTGGTAATAGCCTGATCTCAAGTCCATCTTCGAGAATACACCCGCCCCTCGAAGTTGGTCAAAAGGTCATCAATCCTTGGTAGAGGATACTTGTTCTTGAGCGTCAGCTTGTTCAACTCTCGGTAGTCGATACACATTCTCAGTGTTCCGTCCTTCTTCTTCACGAAGAGCACTGGTGCGCCCCATGGTGACACACTGGGTCGGATGAAACCGAGGTCTAGTAATTCCTGTAGCTGTATCTTGAGTTCTTCTAACTCTTTAGGCGCCATTCTGTATGGTGCCTTCGATACCGAGGCCGATCCTGGTTCGAGATCGATTGTGAATTCTAATTGCCTGTCTGGCGGCAATCCTGGTAGTGCGTCCGAAAAGACATCTGGGAATTCTCGTACCACTTCTACATCCTCAATCTTACGGTCCTCTTTCTCTTCTCCATTCAGATAAACGAGGTATGCAGAGCATCCTTTCCTTATCATAGTGGCCGCTTGTAGCGCAGAATCTATGGACTTTCGTCGCCTCACGGATATTCCGTGAAAGATTGTGGGTTCTTTCCCTGGGTATTGCACAGAGATCTGCCTTTCCTTACAAAGAATGGTAGCGTAGTTCTCGGCTAACCAATCCATTCCCAATATGATGTCGACGTTCCACATCAACGTTACATGTAAATTGTGAGCCACTAACTTAAGGTTTCCCATAGTGAATTCTACGTTCGAGCAAGTTCGTGAGGTATCTTTAAGGCCTCCTATGGGTGAGAACACCCTCATCTTATGTTCGATTTCATCAGTAGGCAATTCTAAAGTATCCACGCAAGGTGCTGACATGAAAGAATGACAATAGGTATGTTGAGGAGAGTTCCCATACTTGCTAAATTGTCTTGCTCTTGGTTCCCTGCTCAATCTTAGGCTGTTTCTGCCTCGGTGCAGTAACTATAGTCTGAGTGGGAAACCTCTGGCGTAGCTGCCGCTGGTGATATGGTGATTAGGACTGTCTTTCTTCTTGGCTCAGCTTGAAGTGCCCGCAACTACGGACGCTGCCCTTAATAGTCCTGCCTCCCTCCTGTCCTAGTATTCTTGTACAGCATTCCCTGGAGAAATGTCC
The DNA here is from genome assembly GCF_029641045.1 of Salvia hispanica. Classification (NCBI taxonomy): domain Eukaryota; kingdom Viridiplantae; phylum Streptophyta; class Magnoliopsida; order Lamiales; family Lamiaceae; genus Salvia; species Salvia hispanica. The sequence continues at coordinate 8,323,017 of NC_142697.1, read as the reverse complement.
GCTTCTGCCACAATTAAGGCACCTATGTGTCCTAACTATGCACTTTCCACGGTGGTTTCTTGACCACTTAGCGCGGGGATGGGCCTTAGGTCGGTACTCAACCTTCTTATTGAGATCGGCTTCTCTACCGCCATTCTGCGATGGTTTTGGGGCAAGTTGTTGCTTCTTATTCTCATTTGAAGTACGTTTTCGTTTTCCCGATCGTTCCTTCATTCGTTGGTTTTATTGCGCCATATCTCAGATGATTTTCCTCTTGTCGAAGACATCCGTTCATTAAAACGTAATCTATGAGAGTGTTCATATTTTCACTAGATTTCGTTACCTAACGATGATCTTGATCTCCATTTCCTCGTGGCTCTCCTAGTTCACTTTGTTATTTGTGCCCCAAACGATTAATCACTTAGATAAATAAGTCTTGCACAACGAAAAGTCATTAGGTCTGTACGTATATAAGATTCCTTTACATTTCTCTTTTTGTGGCCTACATTCTATGTATATAGCGTAACGATCCATCCCATAGCAGCTCGTGACCGGCGGCACACAAGTGCGAAAAGTCCAAACAACTATGCCCTTCGTGATTGCCTTGTACTAAGAACTCGATGATTAATCAAACAGTCTTAACTTGGATAGGTACTGATGTCACCTAGAAGAAGCATGACTGCAAATTTCTTTTATTGAAAGGACTATAGAATATCCAAAGGGATAAGAATAACATCTCTTGCTCGACTGTTGTGAATTTTCGACCTCAAATCGTGACAATTGATTTTGAAGGCAAGTACTAAGTTCAATTGAACTTATCGTATCCATTCAAAGAACTTCAAGGTTCAAATGGTTTCAAATACTTAAACCCATCGAATTTGTGAATTCAATTCTTATGGGAACTTGAAAGAACATGAGGTAGGTCATGAGAATAAGATGATACTGTATGAACTCTCAATTTCCATAGTAGGCTTGTCAAATAAGATGGTTAAATTGTCCGTTCAAATTGACTAGATCCGGACATCAAGGATGATGATTTCAACATGTCAAGATCTCAGATGATTAGTCGCAAGAGGGTTTAGAAATGTAAACAATTGCCATTGATTAACGTTGATCATGGTTCACCAACATTATAATGTGGAAATCATGGAAATACATCAATGGATTCACAGGTAGCGACCAAAGTGAAAGAAATATTTTTGGAAAAGTCAACTACCATCAAGGAAAATGCAATACATTAGCCTTAACTTAGTGTTTCAGAAAGAAATCTTGAGCTAGAAATAATGCATGTAGTGGAACTGGACAAGAAAAATTCACTCATATAAGAACGAAATAGTCACAATATGGTTGCCAAATAAGGAGGTGAACAAAAGTTCCACTTATTGTGCCATTCTCTGAGAAGAAATGTCTGAAAAAATCAGCAACTTAAGGGTGAAGTTATACCGTGAGAGTTAAAGAATCTGGGATATTGATTTTATCAATGGTGGGTCATACGGGGGACAACAAACAACAAAGATGCTTGAGAACATATAAGTCTTTCGAATTTAAGATTTGAAAGTAAGTCACCATTTTCGTAAAAAAAAAATAAATAAATAAAATGATAGTGACTTATTACTTGCAAAAACGTGAGTCAATCAAAAGTCTTAAAAAGACGGCAGGACACCCTTGTTCAGGATGTTCAAAATGAGATTATTCTGGAGGGCATGGCCGTAAGCAACTTTAGAGTCGAAGGTTTATGACCGGAGCTTATGAAGTCAACACCTTACATTTTCTGAACAATGAGCTCAACTACTATAGCCAACAAATTGAAAGAGAGTCACAACTTTCGTAGGAGAAAAAAAAATGAGGCATTAGTTGCATAAATCCAAGTCAATCTAAGGTCTAAAGTAGACGAGGGCATTTTCATTAAGGAGGTTCATAGAAAGAAATCGATGGGAATCCAAGTAAGTACTGTTGATCATAATCATCTGTTCCACTTATGTGACACTTTCTTGTTTGTTCTTTCGGAGCTTGTACATGATCAGAGCGTTCCAGGAAACCATAGATTCCAAGCTAGGATTCCTGGTGTTACAACTAATAGCTGTCGTTGAAGGTCATATTTTCATAATGATCTCGATAAGTCAGGACGTTCATTCTCGTAAAACATTGCACTCTCCATCGTGCTTCACAGCGTGCTATAAGCATTGTTTCTAGATCACGTAGCCTCCTTGACTTGCTACGCAAGACTGGATCACTTAATTTGATCGTAAGTACGATATCTTTTCGTGTAAGGATACACCTCCTTTACTAGATCAAGGGTACGCTCATTTTGATTATGATTGAGTTCATGAAGACAAAGGGAACTTCATGTTGTTCCCATCATTTAAAACGTTCAACAGACGCCCATGTGCCGTAGGTAGTTTCTCGTATCTCGTCTGATCGTTACCATCTAAGAATAGATGGGTTATTTATAAATTGTTAGGTTCATTCTTGTACATTTGGAATTGTTCCAATTACAACATCATGGATCGTGGTCTCGTCAAGAGATAGGGTAGAGGAAAAGGTGTGGGGTCCACTTTTAGACACATTCATCTATATTTCCTCATTCTTAAAACAAAATTAGGGGTTTGCCCTAACTTGCATATACTCGTTCATTTTATCGCTTAGAAAAGCGGTAAGGAAGTCATCAACTTACAACTCTGTTCAAGAGCGTTTAGTCTAACGTACTTCTTAGGCATTCTATGTTCGCATGCGTTAGTCATTCCGTAACTTCCTAAAAAGTTCCTTAATCTATCATCATACTTCACATAATCGAGCATGTGTAACTGATAATACTTTAGCATTTGTCTCAAAGACATCCTTATGCTTAACAATTTAAACTTGAAATTCCATGGTTCGTAGGAAAAATGGAATTTACATGCTTTTCCTTGAAAACCCTGAATATTTTCACAATATCTTCAAAAAGAAATCATTTTTTTTTTCAAGTTCTTTCATGAATAACTGAAAATTTTTCTGGTAAAAACTTCTTTCTTACCTCATTGCTGCAGTTGAACGTGACGAGTCGAGGTGTTGGGTCCTTTTAAGCTTTCCATTTTAGTACTATCCTAGTCTAGTACTATCATTCTCGACTAAGGCTTGAAAAGAAGGTTCTTGGGTCCAGAGCGAAAGAACGGTGCTCTGATACCACTCTGTCACGACCACAACTCCCTAGTGCTAGTGAGCGTAGCTATTTCGCGACTAAAAATTCTCAATAATCAAGGGACAACAATAAAAGGATGAAATCACTTAAATCAATAGTATCAAAGGCATATGGGTTCATAGTCAAAACGTGTTCAGAGTATCAAGACTAAGTTCATAGCTTTCTAGCACTTAATTCTAGATTTGCAGCGGAAGAGTCCAAGACAAAATAGCACGTATGAAGACATGCTACTTTGGGTTACCTAACTACTTATTTAAAAGTCTTGTCCCAACACCTTCGCCTCCTCGTACACGTTCAACCTGCACATTTGAAAATAACATGCAGGGCTGAGTATTTGATATACTCAGTGGGCACATTGCCAAAAATGGTTTTATCTTTAATTGTCAATGCCAGAGTTGAGTGATCACGGGGTTTTACTTAAAAAGACCCGAGTCACTAAAATACTTTTCCTTTAGTAAAGATTTGATTGCGCAATCACATAACATAGATATACCATATCTGAAACTGATGTGAACCGGGAATGTGGCCACATTCCACGACGGTCACTGGACCGGCCAACCCCTTTTGTTAGCTCACGGTCCCCTTATGTGTACACTAGTCCGAGTAGGGTTTGCGGCCCTACTGGGACCCGAATTCGATTTAACTTGATTTGGCATAGCCAAGCAGATAGGTAATCATAAAACAAAACATGGCATGACAACATACTTGAGCAAAGATTCACATTTTCATACTGAAATCACATTTTGAAAGAAATGCCCACCTCAAAAGCTAAAGCTCTTTCCGTAATTTCCTTAACTTGGCCTTAGATGACGTTCGTAGACGCCCCTTTAGGAAATAGCATAATATTTAATTAGACTTTGATAAATCAATTAAGCTTAAACGTGGATGCATCCTAAGTGCGTGATCATTTTATTCCTTTTCCTTAATTCATAAAAAAGAGTCCCTGAGTACTAAAATAGACTCGAGGTCTTTTCATCATTTCGCACCATAAATTACTCGAGCGCTAATACTAAAGTCTGGGAATTAAATTTATCATCGTGAAAAAAAATTTAGCGGACCATTACTTAACCTCAATTATTTGATTTAGCAACATAGGTGGGCTCATGATTTAATTAGGCTAGAGCAAACTCCCATTTTATTTTAATTATTAGCCCAACTCCTTAGATTATTTAAAGAATTGGTCCATTAATTAACAAAACCTTAGCCCATGCATTTAATTTATAGAGGCCCAAAAGAAGAAAAGGAGAGGCCCAAATGAAAGAGGCCCAATTTCTTCCTCCCTCAAAACTATCGGCCTCTCTCTCTCAAAACACAAAATCCCCAAAATCAAAATCAAAAACCCCAATTCCTAATCCTTGCTTTGGAGAGGAACGACGGCGCATCTCCCCCCCCTTCGTCGCCGGCTCCAGCTCTGGATCGACGGCGCGCCTGTGTCGCCGTTATCGCGCGGCGAGCTCCGCCGTCGCCGCTGCTCCAACTCTCTCTCTCCTTCTTCCCTTCTAATCTCTCCCTCCTTCGGCTGCTACGCCGCGCCTCTGAAATTCCCCTCTCCGCTCATCCTTTGCTCGTTCTCGGCGATTCAGCGCCGTCGCCGACGTCTCCGGCTGAGGTAGACGCGGCTTGGCCCGCCTTGAAGACCAGCCCGCCGTCGCCTCATCTTTATTAGCGGAGTCGCCGACAGGAAGGAGGCATCGCCTCTCTTTCTCCCTGCCTCCGGCGTTCTCCTGGCTCCCTCCGGCGAATTCTCTACCGCCGTCATCGCAGCTCGCCGTCCGGCAGCTCTCCCATCACTCCTTGCTCCAAAGCTAAGTTTTTTTTCCTCTCATTTATTTCCTTGTAACAATACTATGTTTCAAAGATGAAGTCTTAGTGTATCTTACTGTGTGATGTTGAAACCATCTTGGGTAGTAATTTAATTGGGGAAAACTTTGATATCAAAACTTGTACATGAGGCCTACTGTGTTGGTTTGTATTCTTACTCAAAGTATGGGTTCTATCAGTCGATATTGCTAAGTTCACATTGGATTTTTGAGCACCTATAGTTCTAAGTTCTTGATTATCTATGATTGGCTATCATGATGCATTGGTGAGGGTGGGCTATGGAATACCTCTCCTTTGCGATTCTCGTTTTACGGCTGCTTCTCCGTGTTGCCGCTGCCCCTCCTCGCCTTCTTGCTCCTCCCGATTCCTTGCTGCACTCCTTGATTGTGAGTGAATTTGTGGTTTCTGGGGAGGGAGTCAGGGGCGGTTTATGGTGGTTTATATAGGCGAAGTGTGGTGTACTCGTGAGGCCTTAAATGGCTGTCAAAGCTCTTTGTTTTCATGCTGCAGATGGCACCTTTAGTTTACTTCCTTTGTCTCTTTCTTGAAACATAAGTACTACCTTCATTAGGTTACTTTGTTTGATGTGCAGGGGAAGCAGGTGGCTGTTCGGTTTGGGCTGATTTGGCGCAGCTGGAGGGACACGTTTTGGGCTAGCTGATCAGCAAGGTATCGGTCAAAGGATAGGTTGCCACTCCAAAAGAGGCAAGTCTCAAATTCTTGGCAGCAATGAGAGGTAAATTCTAAATGTTTTATCTCAGTTGTCCCTTCATTCATTTATTACTTAGTACACAGGTTTGCAGCCTTGTACTCCTAAGTTTTAAGAATTTTTGTTTTCACATACAGCTCTCGGTTTGGTGCATTGGCTGTGTAGGAGTGTACCTCCCATTTTGGGATCATTTAGACCTCCTTTGGTAAAGAAAGGATGCCTCCTTCCTTGTTTGGTTTGATGTTGGGAAAAGTAATCTAAAATATTTATTAGTTTTGTAGGTTCTTGCAGGTTTAATGGCAGATAAAGGAAAAGGGTTTTTTTAAAAAAAAATTGGGGATGTGGCCTGGGATCGAGACGAGGCAGTCGGGCTGGCTGCACGGGCCTTCGGGCTGCCCTCTAAGTCTTTGGGCCGAAAGAAATCTCGTGTTCGAGAGTCGAGGCCCAACTCTTTGTATATTTGTATTCTTAAATTCTTTTTTTTTTTTTTGTCAACACATGTGTAAATCATTTTTATTTCTTGACGTTTATTGTATTTCACACGTATATACGAAAATCTGTTTTAGTTTGATCGACACTCTTCAAATTAGCAACCAAGCAAGACCATCGACTAATATTTCTGATTTGAAAACAACAAACATTTCTCTAGGTTGACATTAGTCTTAAAGAAAAGGTAACAAAGAGCGGGTATTACAAGTCAGAAGATCCGTGGTCTATTAATCAAGATCTTCACGTGGAGAAGGCGCGAGCCATCTTCGATTCTTTGGAGAATCAGAAAAGTAAATTGGCTAACACCGTAGAAACATGTTTTAGAATTTCAATTATGCTAAAACGTGTATGAATTCAAGTTATGAGCATGATACATGTGATAATTGCGCGAATAGAATTTATATAAATAATCTGCTAAATAGATCATGATTATTATGTAATCGATTTTCGTAACCCAAGAATCCTGGCATATTGGGTAGTGTAGATTAATATCTAGAGGTCCTAGGATTGCTATTATATTGAATCGTGCGCGAGCTAAGTCTCGTTTGATAACATTCACAAGAGGAGCTCGAAACGAGGGCGTTATTATTCGGAACCTAGCTAGTTGGAGTTTGATTACTCTATGAATAATAAATAAGCGTTTCTTGTTGAGTCCACTCTTGGAGTTAATATGATAATTAATTAAGTTCATAGCAGACACTAATTAATTAATGAACTTTTCTATCTTAAGCGCGGGAAATAAATAATAATAAATATTGGAAACCCGAATTACTTGTAATATCAGATTTGGATGGGGAGTGCAATATTACTTCTGTAGTGGCTGTTCGTAATATTCGAATATAAGTATGTATTAAAGGAGACAGAAGACACATAATTTTAGTGACTAAAATTTCACCCCCTTCAGTGTGTAGGAGAGAACGAAATTTTAGTCCTCCAGCTCCCTCCGTGAGCAGTTCTTTCTATCCTCCATTATTCGAGTCCTTGTACTTTGGTGAGATCAGCCCACACTGATATTAACGTACTGTCCGGGAACCAGTCAGAAGATCCGTGGTCTATTAATCAAGATCTTCACGTGGAGAAGGCGCGAGCCATCTTCGATTCTTTGGAGAATCAGAAAAGTAAATTGGCTAACACCGTAGAAACATGTTTTAGAATTTCAATTATGCTAAAACGTGTATGAATTCATGTTATGAGCATGATACATGTGATAATTGCGCGAATAGAATTTATATAAATAATCTGCTAAATAGATCATGATTATTATGTAATCGATTTTCGTAACCCAAGAATCCTGGCATATTGGGTAGTGTAGATTAATATCTAGAGGTCCTAGGATTGCTATTATATTGAATCGTGCGCGAGCTGAGTCTCGTTTGATAACATTCACAAGAGGAGCTCGAAACGAGGGCGTTATTATTCGGAACCTAGCTAGTTGGAGTTTGATTACTCTATGAATAATAAATAAGCGTTTCTTGTTGAGTCCACTCTTGGAGTTAATATGATAATTAATTAAGTTCATAGCAGACACTAATTAATTAATGAACTTTTCTATCTTAAGCGCGGGAAATAAATAATAATAAATATTGGAAACCCGAATTACTTGTAATATCAGATTTGGATGGGGAGTGCAATATTACTTCTGTAGTGGCTGTTCGTAATATCCGAATATAAGTATGTATTAAAGGAGACAGAAGACACATAATTTTAGTGACTAAAATTTCACCCCCTTCAGTGTGTAGGAGAGAACGAAATTTTCGTCCTCCAGCTCCCTCCGTGAGCAGTTCTTTCTATCCTCCATTATTCGAGTCCTTGTACTTTGGTGAGATCAGCCCACACTGATATTAACGTACTGTCCGGGAACCAGTCAGAAGATCCGTGGTCTATTAATCAAGATCTTCACGTGGAGAAGGCGCGAGCCATCTTCGATTCTTTGGAGAATCAGAAAAGTAAATTGGCTAACACCGTAGAAACATGTTTTAGAATTTCAATTATGCTAAAACGTGTATGAATTCAAGTTATGAGCATGATACATGTGATAATTGCGCGAAGAGAATTTATATAAATAATCTGCTAAATAGATCATGATTATTATGTAATCGATTTTCGTAACCCAAGAATCCTAGCATATTGGGTAGTGTAGATTAATATCTAGAGGTCCTAGGATTGCTATTATATTGAATCGTGCGCGAGCTGAGTCTCGTTTGATAACATTCACAAGAGGAGCTCGAAACGAGGGCGTTATTATTCGGAACCTAGCTAGTTGGAGTTTGATTACTCTATGAATAATAAATAAGTGTTTCTTGTTGAGTCCACTTTTGGAGTTAATATGATAATTAATTAAGTTCATAGCAGACACTAATTAATTAATGAACTTTTCTATCTTAAGCGCGGGAAATAAATAATAATAAATATTGGAAACCCGAATTACTTGTAATATCAGATTTGGATGGGGAGTGCAATATTACTTCTGTAGTGGCTGTTCGTAATATTCGAATATAAGTATGTATTAAAGGAGACAGAAGACACATAATTTTAGTGACTAAAATCTCACCCCCTTCAGTGTGTAGGAGAGAACGAAATTTTCGTCCTCCAGCTCCCTCCGTGAGCAGTTCTTTCTATCCTCCATTATTCGAGTCCTTGTACTTTGGTGAGATCAGCCCACACTGATATTAAGGTACTGTCCGGGAACCAGTCAGAAGATCCGTGGTCTATTAATCAAGATCTTCACGTGGAGAAGGCGCGAGCCATCTTCGATTCTTTGGAGAATCAGAAAAGTAAATTGGCTAACACCGTAGAAACATGTTTTAGAATTTCAATTATGCTAAAACGTGTATGAATTCAAGTTATGAGCATGATACATGTGATAATTGCGCGAATAGAATTTATATAAATAATCTGCTAAATAGATCATGATTATTATGTAATCGATTTTCGTAACCCAAGAATCCTGGCATATTGGGTAGTGTAGATTAATATCTAGAGGTCCTAGGATTGCTATTATATTGAATCGTGCGCGAGCTGAGTCTCATTTGATAACATTCACAAGAGGAGCTCGAAACGAGGGCGTTATTATTCGGAACCTAGCTAGTTGGAGTTTGATTACTCTATGAATAATAAATAAGTGTTTCTTGTTGAGTCCACTCTTGGAGTTAATATGATAATTAATTAAGGTCATAGCAGACACTAATTAATTAATGAACTTTTCTATCTTAAGCGCGGGAAATAAATAATAATAAATATTGGAAACCCGAATTACTTGTAATATCCGATTTGGATGGGGAGTGCAATATTACTTCTGTAGTGGCTGTTCGTAATATTCGAATATAAGTATGTATTAAAGGAGACAGAAGACACATAATTTTAGTGACTAAAATCTCACCCCCTTCAGTGTGTAGGAGAGAACGAAATTTTCGTCCTCCAGCTCCCTCCGTGAGCAGTTCTTTCTATCCTCCATTATTCGAGTCCTTGTACTTTGGTGAGATCAGCCCACACTGATATTAACGCACTGTCTGGGAACCAGTCAGAAGATCCGTGGTCTATTAATCAAGATCTTCACGTGGAGAAGGCGCGAGCCATCTTCGATTCTTTGGAGAATCAGAAAAGTAAATTGGCTAACACCGTAGAAACATGTTTTAGAATTTCAATTATGCTAAAACGTGTATGAATTCAAGTTATGAGCATGATACATGTGATAATTGCGCGAATAGAATTTATATAAATAATCTGCTAAATAGATCATGATTATTATGTAATCAATTTTCGTAACCCAAGAATCCTGGCATATTGGGTAGTGTAGATTAATATCTAGAGGTCCTAGGATTGCTATTATATTGAATCGTGCGCGAGCTGAGTCTCGTTTGATAACATTCACAAGAGGAGCTCGAAACGAGGGCGTTATTATTCGGAACCTAGCTAGTTGGAGTTTGATTACTCTATGAATAATAAATAAGTGTTTCTTGTTGAGTCCACTCTTGGAGTTAATATGATAATTAATTAAGTTCATAGCAGACACTAATTAATTAATGAACTTTTCTATCTTAAGCGCGGGAAATAAATAATAATAAATATTGGAAACCCGAATTACTTGTAATATCAGATTTGGATGGGGAGTGCAATATTACTTCTGTAGTGGCTGTTCGTAATATTCGAATATAAGTATGTATTAAAGGAGACAGAAGACACATAATTTTAGTGACTAAAATTTCACCCCCTTCAGTGTGTAGGAGAGAACGAAATTTTCGTCCTCCAGCTCCCTCCGTGAGCAGTTCTTTCTATCCTCCATTATTCGAGTCCTTGTACTTTGGTGAGATCAGCCCACACTGATATTAACGTACTGTCCGGGAACCAGTCAGAAGATCCGTGGTCTATTAATCAAGATCTTCACGTGGAGAAGGCGCGAGCCATCTTCGATTCTTTGGAGAATCAGAAAAGTAAATTGGCTAACACCGTAGAAACATGTTTTAGAATTTCAATTATGCTAAAACGTGTATGAATTCAAGTTATGAGCATGATACATGTGATAATTGCGCGAAGAGAATTTATATAAATAATCTGCTAAATAGATCATGATTATTATGTAATCGATTTTCGTAACCCAAGAATCCTGGCATATTGGGTAGTGTAGATTAATATCTAGAGGTCCTAGGATTGCTATTATATTGAATCGTGCGCGAGCTGAGTCTCGTTTGATAACATTCACAAGAGGAGCTCGAAACGAGGGCGTTATTATTCGGAACCTAGCTAGTTGGAGTTTGATTACTCTATGAATAATAAATAAGTGTTTCTTGTTGAGTCCACTTTTGGAGTTAATATGATAATTAATTAAGTTCATAGCAGACACTAATTAATTAATGAACTTTTCTATCTTAAGCGCGGGAAATAAATAATAATAAATATTGGAAACCCGAATTACTTGTAATATCAGATTTGGATGGGGAGTGCAATATTACTTCTGTAGTGGCTGTTCGTAATATTCGAATATAAGTATGTATTAAAGGAGACAGAAGACACATAATTTTAGTGACTAAAATCTCACCCCCTTCAGTGTGTAGGAGAGAACGAAATTTTCGTCCTCCAGCTCCCTCCGTGAGCAGTTCTTTCTATCCTCCATTATTCGAGTCCTTGTACTTTGGTGAGATCAGCCCACACTGATATTAAGGTACTGTCCGGGAACCAGTCAGAAGATCCGTGGTCTATTAATCAAGATCTTCACGTGGAGAAGGCGCGAGCCATCTTCGATTCTTTGGAGAATCAGAAAAGTAAATTGGCTAACACCGTAGAAACATGTTTTAGAATTTCAATTATGCTAAAACGTGTATGAATTCAAGTTATGAGCATGATACATGTGATAATTGCGCGAATAGAATTTATATAAATAATCTGCTAAATAGATCATGATTATTATGTAATCGATTTTCGTAACCCAAGAATCCTGGCATATTGGGTAGTGTAGATTAATATCTAGAGGTCCTAGGATTGCTATTATATTGAATCGTGCGCGAGCTGAGTCTCATTTGATAACATTCACAAGAGGAGCTCGAAACGAGGGCGTTATTATTCGGAACCTAGCTAGTTGGAGTTTGATTACTCTATGAATAATAAATAAGTGTTTCTTGTTGAGTCCACTCTTGGAGTTAATATGATAATTAATTAAGGTCATAGCAGACACTAATTAATTAATGAACTTTTCTATCTTAAGCGCGGGAAATAAATAATAATAAATATTGGAAACCCGAATTACTTGTAATATCCGATTTGGATGGGGAGTGCAATATTACTTCTGTAGTGGCTGTTCGTAATATTCGAATATAAGTATGTATTAAAGGAGACAGAAGACACATAATTTTAGTGACTAAAATCTCACCCCCTTCAGTGTGTAGGAGAGAACGAAATTTTCGTCCTCCAGCTCCCTCCGTGAGCAGTTCTTTCTATCCTCCATTATTCGAGTCCTTGTACTTTGGTGAGATCAGCCCACACTGATATTAACGCACTGTCTGGGAACCAGTCAGAAGATCCGTGGTCTATTAATCAAGATCTTCACGTGGAGAAGGCGCGAGCCATCTTCGATTCTTTGGAGAATCAGAAAAGTAAATTGGCTAACACCGTAGAAACATGTTTTAGAATTTCAATTATGCTAAAACGTGTATGAATTCAAGTTATGAGCATGATACATGTGATAATTGCGCGAATAGAATTTATATAAATAATCTGCTAAATAGATCATGATTATTATGTAATCAATTTTCGTAACCCAAGAATCCTGGCATATTGGGTAGTGTAGATTAATATCTAGAGGTCCTAGGATTGCTATTATATTGAATCGTGCGCGAGCTGAGTCTCGTTTGATAACATTCACAAGAGGAGCTCGAAACGAGGGCGTTATTATTCGGAACCTAGCTAGTTGGAGTTTGATTACTCTATGAATAATAAATAAGTGTTTCTTGTTGAGTCCACTCTTGGAGTTAATATGATAATTAATTAAGTTCATAGCAGACACTAATTAATTAATGAACTTTTCTATCTTAAGCGTGGGAAATAAATAATAATAAATATTGGAAACCCGAATTACTTGTAATATCAGATTTGGATGGGGAGTGCAATATTACTTCTGTAGTGGCTGTTCGTAATATTCGAATATAAGTATGTATTAAAGGAGACAGAAGACACATAATTTTAGTGACTAAAATTTCACCCCCTTCAGTGTGTAGGAGAGAACGAAATTTTCGTCCTCCAGCTCCCTCCGTGAGCAGTTCTTTCTATCCTCCATTATTCGAGTCCTTGTACTTTGGTGAGATCAGCCCACACTGATATTAACGTACTGTCCGGGAACCAGTCAGAAGATCCGTGGTCTATTAATCAAGATCTTCACGTGGAGAAGGCGCGAGCCATCTTCGATTCTTTGGAGAATCAGAAAAGTAAATTGGCTAACACCGTAGAAACATGTTTTAGAATTTCAATTATGCTAAAACGTGTATGAATTCAAGTTATGAGCATGATACATGTGATAATTGCGCGAATAGAATTTATATAAATAATCTGCTAAATAGATCATGATTATTATGTAATCGATTTTCGTAACCCAAGAATCCTGGCATATTGGGTAGTGTAGATTAATATCTAGAGGTCCTAGGATTGCTATTATATTGAATCGTGCGCGAGCTGAGTCTCGTTTGATAACATTCACAAGAGGAGCTCGAAACGAGGGCGTTATTATTCGGAACCTAGCTAGTTGGAGTTTGATTACTCTATGAATAATAAATAAGTGTTTCTTGTTGAGTCCACTCTTGGAGTTAATATGATAATTAATTAAGTTCATAGCAGACACTAATTAATTAATGAACTTTTTTATCTTAAGCGCGGGAAAGAAATAATAATAAATATTGGAAACCCGAATTACTTGTAATATCAGATTTGGATGGGGAGTGCAATATTACTTCTGTAGTGGCTGTTCGTAATATTCGAATATAAGTATGTATTAAAGGAGACAGAAGACACATAATTTTAGTGACTAAAATTTCACCCCCTTCAGTGTGTAGGAGAGAACGAAATTTTCGTCCTCCAGCTCCCTCCGTGAGCAGTTCTTTCTATCCTCCATTATTCGAGTCCTTGTTCTTTGGTGAGATCAGCCCACACTGATATTAACGTACTGTCCGGGAACCAGTCAGAAGATCCGTGGTCTATTAATCAAGATCTTCACGTGGAGAAGGCGCGAGCCATCTTCGATTCTTTGGAGAATCAGAAAAGTAAATTGGCTAACACCGTAGAAACATGTTTTAGAATTTCAATTATGCTAAAACGTGTATGAATTCAAGTTATGAGCATGATACATGTGATAATTGCGCGAATAGAATTTATATAAATAATCTGCTAAATAGATCATGATTATTATGTAATCGATTTTCGTAACCCAAGAATCCTGGCATATTGGGTAGTGTAGATTAATATCTAGAGGTCCTAGGATTGCTATTATATTGAATCGTGCGCGAGCTGAGTCTCGTTTGATAACATTCACAAGAGGAGCTCGAAACGAGGGCGTTATTATTCGGAACCTAGCTAGTTGGAGTTTGATTACTCTATGAATAATAAATAAGTGTTTCTTGTTGAGTCCACTCTTGGAGTTAATATGATAATTAATTAAGTTCATAGCAGACACTAATTAATTAATGAACTTTTCTATCTTAAGCGCGGGAAATAAATAATAATAAATATTGGAAACCCGAATTACTTGTAATATCTGATTTGGATGGGGAGTGCAATATTACTTCTGTAGTGGCTGTTCGTAATATTCGAATATAAGTATGTATTAAAGGAGACAGAAGACACATAATTTTAGTGACTAAAATTTCACCCCCTTCAGTGTGTAGGAGAGAACGAAATTTTCGTCCTCCAGCTCCCTCCGTGAGCAGTTCTTTCTATCCTCCATTATTCGAGTCCTTGTACTTTGGTGAGATCAGCCCACACTGATATTAACGCACTGTCCGGGAACCAGTCAGAAGATCCGTGGTCTATTAATCAAGATCTTCACGTGGAGAAGGCGCGAGCCATCTTCGATTCTTTGGAGAATCAGAAAAGTAAATTGGCTAACACCGTAGAAACATGTTTTAGAATTTCAATTATGCTAAAACGTGTATGAATTCAAGTTATGAGCATGATACATGTGATAATTGCGCGAATAGAATTTATATAAATAATCTGCTAAATAGATCATGATTATTATGTAATCAATTTTCGTAACCCAAGAATCCTGGCATATTGGGTAGTGTAGATTAATATCTAGAGGTCCTAGGATTGCTATTATATTGAATCGTGCGCGAGCTGAGTCTCGTTTGATAACATTCACTAGAGGAGCTCGAAACGAGGGCGTTATTATTCGGAACCTAGCTAGTTGGAGTTTGATTACTCTATGAATAATAAATAAGTGTTTCTTGTTGAGTCCACTCTTGGAGTTAATATGATAATTAATTAAGTTCATAGCAGACACTAATTAATTAATGAACTTTTCTATCTTAAGCGTGGGAAATAAATAATAATAAATATTGGAAACCCGAATTACTTTAATATCAGATTTGGATGGGGAGTGCAATATTACTTCTGTAGTGGCTGTTCGTAATATTCGAATATAAGTATGTATTAAAGGAGACAGAAGACACATAATTTTAGTGACTAAAATTTCACCCCCTTCAGTGTGTAGGAGAGAACGAAATTTTCGTCCTCCAGCTCCCTCCGTGAGCAGTTCTTTCTATCCTCCATTATTCGAGTCCTTGTACTTTGGTGAGATCAGCCCACACTGATATTAACGTACTGTCCGGGAACCAGTCAGAAGATCCGTGGTCTATTAATCAAGATCTTCACGTGGAGAAGGCGCGAGCCATCTTCGATTCTTTGGAGAATCAGAAAAGTAAATTGGCTAACACCGTAGAAACATGTTTTAGAATTTCAATTATGCTAAAACGTGTATGAATTCAAGTTATGAGCATGATACATGTGATAATTGCGCGAATAGAATTTATATAAATAATCTGCTAAATAGATCATGATTATTATGTAATCGATTTTCGTAACCCAAGAATCCTGGCATATTGGGTAGTGTAGATTAATATCTAGAGGTCCTAGGATTGCTATTATATTGAATCGTGCGCGAGCTGAGTCTCGTTTGATAACATTCACAAGAGGAGCTCGAAACGAGGGCGTTATTATTCGGAACCTAGCTAGTTGGAGTTTGATTAATTTATGAATAATAAATAAGTGTTTCTTGTTGAGTCCACTCTTGGAGTTAATATGATAATTAAATAAGTTCATAGCAGACACTAGTTAATTAATGAACTTTTCTATCTTAAGCGCGGGAAATAAATAATAATAGATATTGGAAACCCGAATTACTTGTAATATCAGATTTGGATGGGGAGTGCAATATTACTTCTGTAGTGGCTGTTCGTAATATTCGAATATAAGTATGTATTGAAGGAGACAGAAGACACATAATTTTAGTGACTAAAATTTCACCCCCTTCAGTGTGTAGGAGAGAACGAAATTTTCGTCCTCCAGCTCCCTCCGTGAGCAGTTCTTTCTATCCTCCATTATTCGAGTCCTTGTACTTTGGTGAGATCAGCCCACACTGATATTAACGCACTGTCCGGGAACCAGTCAGAAGATCCGTGGTCTATTAATCAAGATCTTCACGTGGAGAAGGCGCGAGCCATCTTCGATTCTTTGGAGAATCAGAAAAGTAAATTGGCTAACACCGTAGAAACATTTTTAGAATTTCAATTATGCTAAAACGTGTATGAATTCAAGTTATGAGCATGATACATGTGATAATTGCGCGAATAGAATTTATATAAATAATCTGCTAAATAGATCATGATTATTATGTAATCAATTTTCGTAACCCAAGAATCCTGGCATATTGGGTAGTGTAGATTAATATCTAGAGGTCCTAGGATTGCTATTATATTGAATCGTGCGCGAGCTGAGTCTCGTTTGATAACATTCACAAGAGGAGCTCGAAACGAGGGCGTTATTATTCGGAACCTAGCTAGTTGGAGTTTGATTACTCTATGAATAATAAATAAGTGTTTCTTGTTGAGTCCACTCTTGGAGTTAATATGATAATTAAATAAGTTCATAGCAGACACTAGTTAATTAATGAACTTTTCTATCTTAAGCGCGGGAAATAAATAATAATAGATATTGGAAACCCGAATTACTTGTAATATCAGATTTGGATGGGGAGTGCAATATTACTTCTGTAGTGGCTGTTCGTAATATTCGAGTATAAGTATGTATTGAAGGAGACAGAAGACACATAATTTTAGTGACTAAAATTTCACCCCCTTCAGTGTGTAGGAGAGAACGAAATTTTCGTCCTCCAGCTCCCTCCGTGAGCAGTTCTTTCTATCCTCCATTATTCGAGTCCTTGTACTTTGGTGAGATCAGCCCACACTGATATTAACGTACTGTCCGGGAACCAGTCAGAAGATCCGTGGTCTATTAATCAAGATCTTCACGTGGAGAAGGCGCGAGCCATCTTCGATTCTTTGGAGAATCAGAAAAGTAAATTGGCTAACACCGTAGAAACATGTTTTAGAATTTCAATTATGCTAAAACGTGTATGAATTCAAGTTATGAGCATGATACATGTGATAATTGCGCGAATAGAATTTATATAAATAATCTGCTAAATAGATCATGATTATTATGTAATCGATTTTCGTAACCCAAGAATCCTGGCATATTGGGTAGTGTAGATTAATATCTAGAGGTCCTAGGATTGCTATTATATTGAATCGTGCGCGAGCTGAGTCTCGTTTGATAACATTCACAAGAGGAGCTCGAAACGAGGGCGTTATTATTCGGAACCTAGCTAGTTGGAGTTTGATTACTCTATGAATAATAAATAAGTGTTTCTTGTTGAGTCCACTCTTGGAGTTAATATGATAATTAAATAAGTTCATAGCAGACACTAGTTAATTAATGAACTTTTCTATCTTAAGCGCGGGAAATAAATAATAATAGATATTGGAAACCCGAATTACTTGTAATATCAGATTTGGATGGGGAGTGCAATATTACTTCTGTAGTGGCTGTTCGTAATATTCGAATATAAGTATGTATTGAAGGAGACAGAAGACACATAATTTTAGTGACTAAAATTTCACCCCCTTCAGTGTGTAGGAGAGAACGAAATTTTCGTCCTCCAGCTCCCTCCGTGAGCAGTTCTTTCTATCCTCCATTATTCGAGTCCTTGTACTTTGGTGAGATCAGCCCACACTGATATTAACGTACTGTCCGGGAACCAGTCAGAAGATCCGTGGTCTATTAATCAAGATCTTCGCGTGGAGAAGACGCGAGCCATCTTCGATTCTTTGGAGAATCAGAAAAGTAAATTGGCTAACACCGTAGAAACATGTTTTAGAATTTCAATTATGCTAAAACGTGTATGAATTCAAGTTATGAGCATGATACATGTGATAATTGCGCGAATAGAATTTATATAAATAATCTGCTAAATAGATCATGATTATTATGTAATCGATTTTCGTAACCCAAGAATCCTGGCATATTGGGTAGTGTAGATTAATATCTAGAGGTCCTAGGATTGCTATTATATTGAATCGTGCGCGAGCTGAGTCTCGTTTGATAACATTCACAAGAGGAGCTCGAAACGAGGGCGTTATTATTCGGAACCTAGCTAGTTGGAGTTTGATTACTCTATGAATAATAAATATGTGTTTCTTGTTGAGTCCACTCTTGGAGTTAATATGATAATTAAATAAGTTCATAGCAGACACTAGTTAATTAATGAACTTTTCTATCTTAAGCGCGGGAAATAAATAATAATAAATATTGGAAACCCGAATTACTTGTAATATCAGATTTGGATGGGGAGTGCAATATTACTTCTGTAGTGGCTGTTCGTAATATTCGAATATAAGTATGTATTAAAGGAGACAGAAGACACATAATTTTAGTGACTAAAATTTCACCCCCTTCAGTGTGTAGGAGAGAACGAAATTTTCGTCCTCCAGCTCCCTCCGTGAGCAGTTCTTTCTATCCTCCATTTATTCGAGTCCTTGTACTTTGGTGAGATCAGCCCACACTGATATTAACGTACTGTCCGGGAACCAGTCAAAAGATCCGTGGTCTATTAATCAAGATCTTCACGTGGAGAAGACGCGAGCCATCTTCGATTCTTTGGAGAATCAGAAAAGTAAATTGGCTAACACCGTAGAAACATGTTTTAGAATTTCAATTATGCTAAAACGTGTATGAATTCAAGTTATGAGCATGATACATGTGATAATTGCGCGAATAGAATTTATATAAATAATCTGCTAAATAGATCATGATTATTATGTAATCGATTTTCGTAACCCAAGAATCCTGGCATATTGGGTAGTGTAGATTAATATCTAGAGGTCCTAGGATTGCTATTATATTGAATCGTGCGCGAGCTGAGTCTCGTTTGATAACATTCACAAGAGGAGCTCGAAACGAGGGCGTTATTATTCGGAACCTAGCTAGTTGGAGTTTGATTACTCTATGAATAATAAATAAGTGTTTCTTGTTGAGTCCACTCTTGGAGTTAATATGATAATTAAATAAGTTCATAGCAGACACTAGTTAATTAATGAACTTTTCTATCTTAAGCGCGGGAAATAAATAATAATAAATATTGGAAACCCGAATTACTTGTAATATCAGATTTGGATGGGGAGTGCAATATTACTTCTGTAGTGGCTGTTCGTAATATTCGAATATAAGTATGTATTAAAGGAGACAGAAGACACACAATTTTAGTGACTAAAATTTCACCCCCTTCAGTGTGTAGGAGAGAACGAAATTTTCGTCCTCCAGCTCCCTCCGTGAGCAGTTCTTTCTATCCTCCATTATTCGAGTCCTTGTACTTTGGTGAGATCAGCCCACACTGATATTAACGTACTGTCCGGGGACCAGTCAGAAGATCCGTGGTCTATTAATCAAGATCTTCACGTGGAGAAGGCGCGAGCCATCTTCGATTCTTTGGAGAATCAGAAAAGTAAATTGGCTAACACCGTAGAAACATGTTTTAGAATTTCAATTACGCTAAACGTGTATGAATTCAAGTTATGAGCATGATACATGTGATAATTGCGCGAATAGAATTTATATTAATAATCTGCTAAATAGATCATGATTATTATGTAATCGATTTTCGTAACCCAAGAATCCTGGCATATTGGGTAGTGTAGATTAATATCTAGAGGTCCTAGGATTGCTATTATATTGAATCGTGCGCGAGCTGAGTCTCGTTTGATAACATTCACAAGAGGAGCTCGAAACGAGGGCGTTATTATTCGGAACCTAGCTAGTTGGAGTTTGATTACTCTATGAATAATAAATAAGTGTTTCTTGTTGAGTCCACTCTTGGAGTTAATATGATAATTAAATAAGTTCATAGCAGACACTAGTTAATTAATGAACTTTTCTATCTTAAGCGCGGGAAATAAATAATAATAAATATTGGAAACCCGAATTACTTGTAATATCAGATTTGGATGGGGAGTGCAATATTACTTCTGTAGTGACTGTTCGTAATATTCGAATATAAGTATGTATTAAAGGAGACAGAAGACACATAATTTTAGTGACTAAAATTTCACCCCCTTCAGTGTGTAGGAGAGAACGAAATTTTCGTCCTCCAGCTCCCTCCGTGAGCAGTTCTTTCTATCCTCCATTATTCGAGTCCTTGTACTTTGGTGAGATCAGCCCACACTGATATTAACGTACTGTCCGGGGACCAGTCAGAAGATCCGTGGTCTATTAATCAAGATCTTCACGTGGAGAAGGCGCGAGCCATCTTCGATTCTTTGGAGAATCAGAAAAGTAAATTGGCTAACACCGTAGAAACATGTTTTAGAATTTCAATTATGCTAAAACGTGTATGAATTCAAGTTATGAGCATGATACATGTGATAATTGCGCGAATAGAATTTATATAAATAATCTGCTAAATAGATCATGATTATTATGTAATCGATTTTCGTAACCCAAGAATCCTGGCATATTGGGTAGTGTAGATTAATATCTAGAGGTCCTAGGATTGCTATTATATTGAATCGTGCGCGAGCTGAGTCTCGTTTGATAACATTCACAAGAGGAGCTCGAAACGAGGGCGTTATTATTCGGAACCTAGCTAGTTGGAGTTTGATTACTCTATGAATAATAAATAAGTGTTTCTTGTTGAGTCCACTCTTGGAGTTAATATGATAATTAAATAAGTTCATAGCAGACACTAGTTAATTAATGAACTTTTCTATCTTAAGCGCGGGAAATAAATAATAATAAATATTGGAAACCCGAATTACTTGTAATATCAGATTTGGATGGGGAGTGCAATATTACTTCTGTAGTGGCTGTTCGTAATATTCGAATATAAGTATGTATTAAAGGAGACAGAAGACACACAATTTTAGTGACTAAAATTTCACCCCCTTCAGTGTGTAGGAGAGAACGAAATTTTCGTCCTCCAGCTCCCTCCGTGAGCAGTTCTTTCTATCCTCCATTATTCGAGTCCTTGTACTTTGGTGAGATCAGCCCACACTGATATTAACGTACTGTCCGGGGACCAGTCAGAAGATCCGTGGTCTATTAATCAAGATCTTCACGTGGAGAAGGCGCGAGCCATCTTCGATTCTTTGGAGAATCAGAAAAGTAAATTGGCTAACACCGTAGAAACATGTTTTAGAATTTCAATTACGCTAAACGTGTATGAATTCAAGTTATGAGCATGATACATGTGATAATTGCGCGAATAGAATTTATATTAATAATCTGCTAAATAGATCATGATTATTATGTAATCGATTTTCGTAACCCAAGAATCCTGGCATATTGGGTAGTGTAGATTAATATCTAGAGGTCCTAGGATTGCTATTATATTGAATCGTGCGCGAGCTGAGTCTCGTTTGATAACATTCACAAGAGGAGCTCGAAACGAGGGCGTTATTATTCGGAACCTAGCTAGTTGGAGTTTGATTACTCTATGAATAATAAATAAGTGTTTCTTGTTGAGTCCACTCTTGGAGTTAATATGATAATTAAATAAGTTCATAGCAGACACTAGTTAATTAATGAACTTTTCTATCTTAAGCGCGGGAAATAAATAATAATAAATATTGGAAACCCGAATTACTTGTAATATCAGATTTGGATGGGGAGTGCAATATTACTTCTGTAGTGACTGTTCGTAATATTCGAATATAAGTATGTATTAAAGGAGACAGAAGACACATAATTTTAGTGACTAAAATTTCACCCCCTTCAGTGTGTAGGAGAGAACGAAATTTTCGTCCTCCAGCTCCCTCCGTGAGCAGTTCTTTCTATCCTCCATTATTCGAGTCCTTGTACTTTGGTGAGATCAGCCCACACTGATATTAACGTACTGTCCGGGGACCAGTCAGAAGATCCGTGGTCTATTAATCAAGATCTTCACGTGGAGAAGGCGCGAGCCATCTTCGATTCTTTGGAGAATCAGAAAAGTAAATTGGCTAACACCGTAGAAACATGTTTTAGAATTTCAATTATGCTAAAACGTGTATGAATTCAAGTTATGAGCATGATACATGTGATAATTGCGCGAATAGAATTTATATAAATAATCTGCTAAATAGATCATGATTATTATGTAATCGATTTTCGTAACCCAAGAATCCTGGCATATTGGGTAGTGTAGATTAATATCTAGAGGTCCTAGGATTGCTATTATATTGAATCGTGCGCGAGCTGAGTCTCGTTTGATAACATTCACAAGAGGAGCTCGAAACGAGGGCGTTATTATTCGGAACCTAGCTAGTTGGAGTTTGATTACTCTATGAATAATAAATAAGTGTTTCTTGTTGAGTCCACTCTTGGAGTTAATATGATAATTAATTAAGTTCATAGCAGACACTAATTAATTAATGAACTTTTCTATCTTAAGCGCGGGAAATAAATAATAATAAATATTGGAAACCCGAATTACTTGTAATATCAGATTTGGATGGGGAGTGCAATATTACTTCTGTAGTGGCTGTTCGTAATATTCGAATATAAGTATGTATTAAAGGAGACAGAAGACACACAATTTTAGTGACTAAAATTTCACCCCCTTCAGTGTGTAGGAGAGAACGAAATTTTCGTCCTCCAGCTCACTCCGTGAGCAGTTCTTTCTATCCTCCATTATTCGAGTCCTTGTACTTTGGTGAGATCAGCCCACACTGATATTAACGTACTGTCCGGGGACCAGTCAGAAGATCCGTGGTCTATTAATCAAGATCTTCACGTGGAGAAGGCGCGAGCCATCTTCGATTCTTTGGAGAATCAGAAAAGTAAATTGGCTAACACCGTAGAAACAAGTTTTAGAATTTCAATTACGCTAAAACGTGTATGAATTCAAGTTATGAGCATGATACATGTGATAATTGCGCGAATAGAATTTATATAAATAATCTGCTAAATAGATCATGATTATTATGTAATCGATTTTCGTAACCCAAGAATCCTGGCATATTGGGTAGTGTAGATTAATATCTAGAGGTCCTAGGATTGCTATTATATTGAATCGTGCGCGAGCTGAGTCTCGTTTGATAACATTCACAAGAGGAGCTCGAAACGAGGGCGTTATTATTCGGAACCTAGCTAGTTGGAGTTTGATTACTCTATGAATAATAAATAAGTGTTTCTTGTTGAGTCCACTCTTGGAGTTAATATGATAATTAAATAAGTTCATAGCAGACACTAGTTAATTAATGAACTTTTCTATCTTAAGCGCGGGAAATAAATAATAATAAATATTGGAAACCCGAATTACTTGTAATATCAGATTTGGATGGGGAGTGCAATATTACTTCTGTAGTGGCTGTTCGTAATATTCGAATATAAGTATGTATTAAAGGAGACAGAAGACACAAAATTTTAGTGACTAAAATTTCACCCCCTTCAGTGTGTAGGAGAGAACGAAATTTTCGTCCTCCAGCTCCCTCCGTGAGCAGTTCTTTCTATCCTCCATTATTCGAGTCCTTGTACTTTGGTGAGATCAGCCCACACTGATATTAACGTACTGTCCGGGGACCAGTCAGAAGATCCGTGGTCTATTAATCAAGATCTTCACGTGGAGAAGGCGCGAGCCATCTTCGATTCTTTGGAGAATCAGAAAAGTAAATTGGCTAACACCGTAGAAACATGTTTTAGAATTTCAATTATGCTAAAACGTGTATGAATTCAAGTTATGAGCATGATACATGTGATAATTGCGCGAATAGAATTTATATAAATAATCTGCTAAATAGATCATGATTATTATGTAATCGATTTTCGTAACCCAAGAATCCTGGCATATTGGGTAGTGTAGATTAATATCTAGAGGTCCTAGGATTGCTATTATATTGAATCGTGCGCGAGCTGAGTCTCGTTTGATAACATTCACAAGAGGAGCTCGAAACGAGGGCGTTATTATTCGGAACCTAGCTAGTTGGAGTTTGATTACTCTATGAATAATAAATAAGTGTTTCTTGTTGAGTCCACTCTTGGAGTTAATATGATAATTAAATAAGTTCATAGCAGACACTAGTTAATTAATGAACTTTTCTATCTTAAGCGCGGGAAATAAATAATAATAAATATTGGAAACCCGAATTACTTGTAATATCAGATTTGGATGGGGAGTGCAATATTACTTCTGTAGTGGCTGTTCGTAATATTCGAATATAAGTATGTATTAAAGGAGACAGAAGACACAAAATTTTAGTGACTAAAATTTCACCCCCTTCAGTGTGTAGGAGAGAACGAAATTTTCGTCCTCCAGCTCCCTCCGTGAGCAGTTCTTTCTATCCTCCATTATTCGAGTCCTTGTACTTTGGTGAGATCAGCCCACACTGATATTAACGTACTGTCCGGGGACCAGTCAGAAGATCCGTGGTCTATTAATCAAGATCTTCACGTGGAGAAGGCGCGAGCCATCTTCGATTCTTTGGAGAATCAGAAAAGTAAATTGGCTAACACCGTAGAAACATGTTTTAGAATTTCAATTATGCTAAAACGTGTATGAATTCAAGTTATGAGCATGATACATGTGATAATTGCGCGAATAGAATTTATATAAATAATCTGCTAAATAGATCATGATTATTATGTAATCGATTTTCGTAACCCAAGAATCCTGGCATATTGGGTAGTGTAGATTAATATCTAGAGGTCCTAGGATTGCTATTATATTGAATCGTGCGCGAGCTGAGTCTCGTTTGATAACATTCACAAGAGGAGCTCGAAACGAGGGCGTTATTATTCGGAACCTAGCTAGTTGGAGTTTGATTACTCTATGAATAATAAATAAGTGTTTCTTGTTGAGTCCACTCTTGGAGTTAATATGATAATTAAATAAGTTCATAGCAGACACTAGTTAATTAATGAACTTTTCTATCTTAAGCGCGGGAAATAAATAATAATAAATATTGGAAACCCGAATTACTTGTAATATCAGATTTGGATGGGGAGTGCAATATTACTTCTGTAGTGGCTGTTCGTAATATTCGAATATAAGTATGTATTAAAGGAGACAGAAGACACAAAATTTTAGTGACTAAAATTTCACCCCCTTCAGTGTGTAGGAGAGAACGAAATTTTCGTCCTCCAGCTCCCTCCGTGAGCAGTTCTTTCTATCCTCCATTATTCGAGTCCTTGTACTTTGGTGAGATCAGCCCACACTGATATTAACGTACTGTCCGGGGACCAGTCAGAAGATCCGTGGTCTATTAATCAAGATCTTCACGTGGAGAAGGCGCGAGCCATCTTCGATTCTTTGGAGAATCAGAAAAGTAAATTGGCTAACACCGTAGAAACATGTTTTAGAATTTCAATTATGCTAAAACGTGTATGAATTCAAGTTATGAGCATGATACATGTGATAATTGCGCGAATAGAATTTATATAAATAATCTGCTAAATAGATCATGATTATTATGTAATCGATTTTCGTAACCCAAGAATCCTGGCATATTGGGTAGTGTAGATTAATATCTAGAGGTCCTAGGATTGCTATTATATTGAATCGTGCGCGAGCTGAGTCTCGTTTGATAACATTCACAAGAGGAGCTCGAAACGAGGGCGTTATTATTCGGAACCTAGCTAGTTGGAGTTTGATTACTCTATGAATAATAAATAAGTGTTTCTTGTTGAGTCCACTCTTGGAGTTAATATGATAATTAAATAAGTTCATAGCAGACACTAGTTAATTAATGAACTTTTCTATCTTAAGCGCGGGAAATAAATAATAATAAATATTGGAAACCCGAATTACTTGTAATATCAGATTTGGATGGGGAGTGCAATATTACTTCTGTAGTGGCTGTTCGTAATATTCGAATATAAGTATGTATTAAAGGAGACAGAAGACACACAATTTTAGTGACTAAAATTTCACCCCCTTCAGTGTGTAGGAGAGAACGAAATTTTCGTCCTCCAGCTCCTTACGTGAGCAGTTCTTTCTATCCTCCATTATTCGAGTCCTTGTACTTTGGTGAGATCAGCCCACACTGATATTAACGTACTGTCCGTGGACCAGTCAGAAGATCCGTGGTCTATTAATCAAGATCTTCACGTGGAGAAGGCGCGAGCCATCTTCGATTCTTT
This sequence comes from Salvia hispanica, assembly GCF_029641045.1. Classification (NCBI taxonomy): domain Eukaryota; kingdom Viridiplantae; phylum Streptophyta; class Magnoliopsida; order Lamiales; family Lamiaceae; genus Salvia; species Salvia hispanica. Next base: position 8,296,696 of record NC_142697.1, on the reverse strand, counting down.
GGAGAATCAGAAAAGTAAATTGGCTAACACCGTAGAAACATGTTTTAGAATTTCAATTACGCTAAAACGTGTATGAATTCAAGTTATGAGCATGATACATGTGATAATTGCGCGAATAGAATTTATATAAATAATCTGCTAAATAGATCATGATTATTATGTAATCGATTTTCGTAACCCAAGAATCCTGGCATATTGGGAAGTGTAGATTAATATCTAGAGGTCCTAGGATTCCTATTATATTGAATCGTGCACGAGCTGAGTCTCGTTTGATAACATTCACAAGAGGAGCTCGAAACGAGGGCGTTATTATTCGGAACCTAGCTAGTTGGAGTTTGATTACTCTATGAATAATAAATAAGTGTTTCTTGTTGAGTCCACTCTTGGAGTTAATATGATAATTAAATAAGTTCATAGCAGACACTAGTTAATTAATGAACTTTTCTATCTTAAGCGCGGGAAATAAATAATAATAAATATTGGAAACCCGAATTACTTGTAATATCAGATTTGGATGGGGAGTGCAATATTACTTCTGTAGTGGCTGTTCGTAATATTCGAATATAAGTATGTATTAAAGGAGACAGAAGACACATAATTTTAGTGACTAAAATTTCACCCCCTTCAGTGTGTAGGAGAGAACGAAATTTTCGTCCTCCAGCTCCCTCCGTGAGCAGTTCTTTCTATCCTCCATTATTCGAGTCCTTGTACTTTGGTGAGATCAGCCCACACTGATATTAACGTACTGTCCGGGGACCAGTCAGAAGATCCGTGGTCTATTAATCAAGATCTTCACGTGGAGAAGGCGCGAGCCATCTTCGATTCTTTGGAGAATCAGAAAAGTAAATTGGCTAACACCGTAGAAACATGTTTTAGAATTTCAATTATGCTAAAACGTGTATGAATTCAAGTTATGAGCATGATACATGTGATAATTGCGCGAATAGAATTTATATAAATAATCTGCTAAATAGATCATGATTATTATGTAATCGATTTTCGTAACCCAAGAATCCTGGCATATTGGGTAGTGTAGATTAATATCTAGAGGTCCTAGGATTGCTATTATATTGAATCATGCGCGAGCTGAGTCTCGTTTGATAACATTCACAAGAGGAGCTCGAAACGAGGGCGTTATTATTCGGAACCTAGCTAGTTGGAGTTTGATTACTCTATGAATAATAAATAAGTGTTTCTTGTTGAGTCCACTCTTGGAGTTAATATGATAATTAAATAAGTTCATAGCAGACACTAGTTAATTAATGAACTTTTCTATCTTAAGCGCGGGAAATAAATAATAATAAATATTGGAAACCCGAATTACTTGTAATATCAGATTTGGATGGGGAGTGCAATATTACTTCTGTAGTGGCTGTTCGTAATATTCGAATATAAGTATGTATTAAAGGAGACAGAAGACACAAAATTTTAGTGACTAAAATTTCACCCCCTTCAGTGTGTAGGAGAGAACGAAATTTTCGTCCTCCAGCTCCCTCCGTGAGCAGTTCTTTCTATCCTCCATTATTCGAGTCCTTGTACTTTGGTGAGATCAGCCCACACTGATATTAACGTACTGTCCGGGGACCAGTCAGAAGATCCGTGGTCTATTAATCAAGATCTTCACGTGGAGAAGGCGCGAGCCATCTTTGATTCTTTGGAGAATCAGAAAAGTAAATTGGCTAACACCGTAGAAACATGTTTTAGAATTTCAATTATGCTAAAACGTGTATGAATTCAAGTTATGAGCATGATACATGTGATAATTGCGCGAATAGAATTTATATAAATAATCTGCTAAATAGATCATGATTATTATGTAATCGATTTTCGTAACCCAAGAATCCTGGCATATTGGGTAGTGTAGATTAATATCTAGAGGTCCTAGGATTGCAATTATATTGAATCATGCGCGAGCTGAGTCTCGTTTGATAACATTCACAAGAGGAGCTCGAAACGAGGGCGTTATTATTCGGAACCTAGCTAGTTGGAGTTTGATTACTCTATGAATAATAAATAAGTGTTTCTTGTTGAGTCCACTCTTGGAGTTAATATGATAATTAAATAAGTTCATAGCAGACACTAGTTAATTAATGAACTTTTCTATCTTAAGCGCGGGAAATAAATAATAATAAATATTGGAAACCCGAATTACTTGTAATATCAGATTTGGATGGGGAGTGCAATATTACTTCTGTAGTGGCTGTTCGTAATATTCGAATATAAGTATGTATTAAAGGAGACAGAAGACACAAAATTTTAGTGACTAAAATTTCACCCCCTTCAGTGTGTAGGAGAGAACGAAATTTTCGTCCTCCAGCTCCCTCCGTGAGCAGTTCTTTCTATCCTCCATTATTCGAGTCCTTGTACTTTGGTGAGATCAGCCCACACTGATATTAACGTACTGTCCGGGGACCAGTCAGAAGATCCGTGGTCTATTAATCAAGATCTTCACGTGGAGAAGGCGCGAGCCATCTTCGATTCTTTGGAGAATTAGAAAAGTAAATTGGCTAACACCGTAGAAACATGTTTTAGAATTTCAATTATGCTAAAACGTGTATGAATTCAAGTTATGAGCATGATACATGTGATAATTGCGCGAATAGAATTTATATAAATAATCTGCTAAATAGATCATGATTATTATGTAATCGATTTTCGTAACCCAAGAATCCTGGCATATTGGGTAGTGTAGATTAATATCTAGAGGTCCTAGGATTGCTATTATATTGAATCATGCGCGAGCTGAGTCTCGTTTGATAACATTCACAAGAGGAGCTCGAAACGAGGGCGTTATTATTCGGAACCTAGCTAGTTGGAGTTTGATTACTCTATGAATAATAAATAAGTGTTTCTTGTTGAGTCCACTCTTGGAGTTAATATGATAATTAAATAAGTTCATAGCAGACACTAGTTAATTAATGAACTTTTCTATCTTAAGCGCGGGAAATAAATAATAATAAATATTGGAAACCCGAATTACTTGTAATATCAGATTTGGATGGGGAGTGCAATATTACTTCTGTAGTGGCTGTTCGTAATATTCGAATATAAGTATGTATTAAAGGAGACAGAAGACACAAAATTTTAGTGACTAAAATTTCACCCCCTTCAGTGTGTAGGAGAGAACGAAATTTTCGTCCTCCAGTTCCCTCCGTGAGCAGTTCTTTCTATCCTCCATTATTCGAGTCCTTGTACTTTGGTGAGATCAGCCCACACTGATATTAACGTACTGTCCGGGGACCAGTCAGAAGATCCGTGGTCTATTAATCAAGATCTTCACGTGGAGAAGGCGCGAGCCATCTTCGATTCTTTGGAGAATCAGAAAAGTAAATTGGCTAACACCGTAGAAACATGTTTTAGAATTTCAATTATGCTAAAACGTGTATGAATTCAAGTTATGAGCATGATACATGTGATAATTGCGCGAATAGAATTTATATAAATAATCTGCTAAATAGATCATGATTATTATGTAATCGATTTTCGTAATCCAAGAATCCTGGCATATTGGGTAGTGTAGATTAATATCTAGAGGTCCTAGGATTGCTATTATATTGAATCATGCGCGAGCTGAGTCTCGTTTTATAACATTCACAAGAGGAGCTCGAAACGAGGGCGTTATTATTCGGAACCTAGCTAGTTGGAGTTTGATTACTCTATGAATAATAAATAAGTGTTTCTTGTTGAGTCCACTCTTGGAGTTAATATGATAATTAAATAAGTTCATAGCAGACACTAGTTAATTAATGAACTTTTCTATCTTAAGCGCGGGAAATAAATAATAATAAATATTGGAAACCCGAATTACTTGTAATATCAGATTTGGATGGGGAGTGCAATATTACTTCTGTAGTGGCTGTTCGTAATATTCGAATATAAGTATGTATTAAAGGAGACAGAAGACACACAATTTTAGTGACTAAAATTTCACCCCCTTCAGTGTGTAGGAGAGAACGAAATTTTCGTCCTCCAGCTCCCTCCGTGAGCAGTTCTTTCTATCCTCCATTATTTGAGTCCTTGTACTTTGGTGAGATCAGCCCACACTGATATTAACGTACTGTCCGGGGACTAGTCAGAAGATCCGTGGTCTATTAATCAAGATCTTCACGTGGAGAAGGTGCGAGCCATCTTCGATTCTTTGGAGAATCAGAAAAGTAAATTGGCTAACACCGTAGAAACATGTTTTAGAATTTCAATTATGCTAAAACGTGTATGAATTCAAGTTATGAGCATGATACATGTGATAATTGCGCGAATAGAATTTATATAAATAATCTGCTAAATAGATCATGATTATTATGTAATCGATTTTCGTAACCCAAGAATCCTTGCATATTGGGTAGTGTAGATTAATATCTAGAGGTCCTAGGATTGCTATTATATTGAATCGTGCGCGAGCTGAGTCTCGTTTGATAACATTCACAAGAGGAGCTCGAAACGAGGGCGTTATTATTCGGAACCTAGCTAGTTGGAGTTTGATTACTCTATGAATAATAAATAAGTGTTTCTTGTTGAGTCCACTCTTGGAGTTAATATGATAATTAATTAAGTTCATAGCAGACACTAATTAAAGGGGAGTGCAATATTACTTCTGTAGTGGCTGTTCGTAATATTCGAATATAAGTATGTATTAAAGGAGACAGAAGACACCTAATTTTAGTGACTAAAATTTCACCCCCTTCAGTGTGTAGGAGAGAACGAAATTTTTGTCCTCCAGCTCCCTCCGTGAGCAGTTCCTTCTATCCTCCATTATTCGAGTCCTTGTACTTTGGTGAGATCAGCCCACACTGATATTAACGTACTGTCCGGGAACCAGTCAGAAGATCCGTGGTCTATTAATCAAGATCTTCACGTGGAGAAGGCGCGAGCCATCTTCGATTCTTTGGAGAATCAGAAAAGTAAATTGGCTAACACCGTAGAAACATGTTTTAGAATTTCAATTATGCTAAAACGTGTATGAATTCAAGTTATGAGCATGATACATGTGATAATTGCGCGAATAGAATTTATATAAATAATCTGCTAAATAGATCATGATTATTATGTAATCGATTTTCGTAACCCAAGAATCCTGGCATATTGAGTAGTGTAGATTAATATCTAGAGGTCCTAGGATTGCTATTATATTGAATCGTGCACGAGCTGAGTCTCGTTTGATAACATTCACAAGAGGAGCTCGAAACGAGGGCGTTATTATTCGGAACCTAGCTAGTTGGAGTTTGATTACTCTATGAATAATAAATAAGTGTTTCTTGTTGAGTCCACTCTTGGAGTAAATATGATAATTAATTAAGTTCATAGCAGACACTAGTTAATTAATGAACTTTTCTATCTTAAGCGCGGAAAATAAATAATAATAAATATTGGAAACCCGAATTACTTGTAATATCAGATTTGGATGGGGAGTGCAATATTACTTCTGTAGTGGCTGTTCGTAATATTCGAATATAAGTATGTATTAAAGGAGACAGAAGACACATAATTTTAGTGACTAAAATTTCACCCCCTTCAGTGTGTAGGAGAGAACGAAATTTTCGTCCTCTAGCTCCCTCCGTGAGCAGTTCTTTCTATCCTCCATTATTCGAGTCCTTGTACTTTGGTGAGATCAGCCACACTGATATTAACGTACTGTCCGGGAACCAATCAGAAGATCCGTGGTCTATAAATCAAGATCTTCACGTGGAGAAGGCGCGAGCCATCTTCGATTCTTTGGAGAATCAGAAAAGTAAATTGGCTAACACCGTAGAAACATGTTTTAGAATTTCAATTATGCTAAAACGTGTATGAATTCAAGTTATGAGCATGATACATGTGATAATTGCGCGAATAGAATTTATATAAATAATCTGCTAAATAGATCATGATTATTATGTAATCGATTTTCGTAACCCAAGAATCCTGGCATATTGGGTAGTGTAGATTAATATCTAGAGGTCCTAGGATTGCTATTATATTGAATCGTGCGCGAGCTGAGTCTCGTTTGATAACATTCACAAGAGGAGCTCGAAACGAGGGCGTTATTATTCGGAACCTAGCTAGTTGGAGTTTGATTACTCTATGAATAATAAATAAGTGTTTCTTGTTGAGTCCACTCTTGGAGTTAATATGATAATTAATTAAGTTCATAGCAGACACTAATTAAAGGGGAGTGCAATATTACTTCTGTAGTGGCTGTTCGTAATATTCGAATATAAGTATGTATTAAAGGAGACAGAAGACACCTAATTTTAGTGACTAAAATTTCACCCCCTTCAGTGTGTAGGAGAGAACGAAATTTTTGTCCTCCAGCTCCCTCCGTGAGCAGTTCCTTCTATCCTCCATTATTCGAGTCCTTGTACTTTGGTGAGATCAGCCCACACTGATATTAACGTACTGTCCGGGAACCAGTCAGAAGATCCGTGGTCTATTAATCAATATCTTCACGTGGAGAAGGCGCGAGCCATCTTCGATTCTTTGGAGAATCAGAAAAGTAAATTGGCTAACACCGTAGAAACATGTTTTAGAATTTCAATTATGCTAAAACGTGTATGAATTCAAGTTATGAGCATGATACATGTGATAATTGCGCGAATAGAATTTATATAAATAATCTGCTAAATAGATCATGATTATTATGTAATCGATTTTCGTAACCCAAGAATCCTGGCATATTGAGTAGTGTAGATTAATATCTAGAGGTCCTAGGATTGCTATTATATTGAATCGTGCACGAGCTGAGTCTCGTTTGATAACATTCACAAGAGGAGCTCGAAACGAGGGCGTTATTATTCGGAACCTAGCTAGTTGGAGTATGATTACTCTATGAATAATAAATAAGTGTTTCTTGTTGAGTCCACTCTTGGAGTAAATATGATAATTAATTAAGTTCATAGCAGACACTAGTTAATTAATGAACTTTTCTATCTTAAGCGCGGAAAATAAATAATAATAAATATTGGAAACCCGAATTACTTGTAATATCAGATTTGGATGGGGAGTGCAATATTACTTCTGTAGTGGCTGTTCGTAATATTCGAATATAAGTATGTATTAAAGGAGACAGAAGACACATAATTTTAGTGACTAAAATTTCACCCCCTTCAGTGTGTAGGAGAGAACGAAATTTTCGTCCTCCAGCTCCCTCCGTGAGCAGTTCTTTCTATCCTCCATTATTCGAGTCATTGTACTTTGGTGAGATCAGCCCACACTGATATTAACGTACTGTCCGGGAACCAGTCAGAAGATCCGTGGTCTATTAATCAAGATCTTCACGTGGAGAAGGCGCGAGCCATCTTCGATTCTTTGGAGAATCAGAAAAGTAAATTGGCTAACACCGTAGAAACATGTTTTAGAATTTCGATTATGCTAAAACGTGTATGAATTCAAGTTATGAGCATGATACATGTGATAATTGCGCGAATAGAATTTATATAAATAATCTGCTAAATAGATCATGATTATTATGTAATCGATTTTCGTAACCCAAGAATCCTGGCATATTGGGTAGTGTAGATTAATATCTAGAGGTCCTAGGATTGCTATTATATTGAATCGTGCACGAGCTGAGTCTCGTTTGATAACATTCACAAGAGGAGCTCGAAATAAGGGCGTTATTATTCGGAACCTAGCTAGTTGGAGTTTGATTACTCTATGAATAATAAATAAGTGTTTCTTGATGAGTCCACTCTTGGAGTTAATATGATAATTAATTAAATTCATAGCAGACACTAATTAATTAATGAACTTTTCTATCTTAAGCGCGGGAAATAAATAATAATAAATATTGAAAACCCGAATTACTTGTAATATCAGATTTGGATGGGGAGTGCAATATTACTTCTGTAGTGGCTGTTCGTAATATTCGAATATAAGTATGTATTAAAGGAGACAGAAGACACATAATTTTAGTGACTAAAATTTCACCCCCTTCTGTGTGTAGGAGAGAACGAAATTTTCGTCCTCCAGCTCCCTCCGTGAGCAGTTCTTTCTATCCTCCATTATTCGAGTCATTGTACTTTGGTGAGATCAGCCCACACTGATATTAACGTACTGTCCGGGAACCAGTCAGAAGATCCGTGGTCTATTAATCAAGATCTTCACGTGGAGAAGGCGCGAGCCATCTTCGATTCTTTGGAGAATCAGAAAAGTAAATTGGCTAAAACCGTAGAAACATGTTTTAGAATTTCGATTATGCTAAAACGTGTATGAATTCAAGTTATGAGCATGATACATGTGATAATTGCGCGAATAGAATTTATATAAATAATCTGCTAAATAGATCATGATTATTATGTAATCGATTTTCGTAACCCAAGAATCCTGGCATATTGGGTAGTGTAGATTAATATCTAGAGGTCCTAGGATTGCTATTATATTGAATCGTGCGCGAGCTGAGTCTCGTTTGATAACATTCACAAGAGGAGCTCGAAATAAGGGCGTTATTATTCGGGACCTAGCTAGTTGGAGTTTGATTACTCTATGAATAATAAATAAGTGTTTCTTGATGAGTCCACTCTTGGAGTTAATATGATAATTAATTAAATTCATAGCAGACACTAATTAATTAATGAACTTTTCTATCTTAAGCGCGGGAAATAAATAATAATAAATATTGAAAACCCGAATTACTTGTAATATCAGATTTGGATGGGGAGTGCAATATTACTTCTGTAGTGGCTGTTCGTAATATTCGAATATAAGTATGTATTAAAGGAGACAGAAGACACATAATTTTAGTGACTAAAATTTCACCCCCTTCAGTGTGTAGGAGAGAACGAAATTTTCGTCCTCCAGCTCCCTCCGTGAGCAGTTCTTTCTATCCTCCATTATTCGAGTCCTTGTACTTTGGTAAAATCAGCCCACACTGATATTAACGTACTGTCCGGGAACCAGTCAGAAGATCCGTGGTCTATTAATCAAGATCTTCACGTGGAGAAGGCGCGAGCCATCTTCGATTCTTTGGAGAATCAGAAAAGTAAATTGGCTAACACCGTAGAAACATGTTTTAGAATTTCAATTATGCTAAAACGTGTATGAATTCAAGTTATGAGCATGATACATGTGATAATTGCGCGAATAGAATTTATATAAATAATCTGCTAAATAGATCATGATTATTATGTAATCGATTTTCGTAACCCAAGAATCCTGGCATATTGGGTAGTGTAGATTAATATCTAGAGGTCCTAGGATTGCTATTATATTGAATCGTGCGCGAGCTGAGTCTCGTTTGATAACATTCACAAGAGGAGCTCGAAACGAGGGCGTTATTATTCGAAACCTAGCTAGTTGGAGTTTGATTACTCTATGAATAATAAATAAGTGTTTCTTGTTGAGTCCACTCTTGGAGTTAATATGATAATTAAATAAGTTCATAGCAGACACTAGTTAATTAATGAACTTTTCTATCTTAAGCGCGGGAAATAAATAATAATAAATATTGGAAACCCGAATTACTTGTAATATCAGATTTGGATGGGGAGTGCAATATTACTTCTGTAGTGGCTGTTCGTAATATTCGAATATATGTATGTATTAAAGGAGACAGAAGACACATAATTTTAGTGACTAAAATTTCACCCCCTTCAGTGTGTAGGAGAGAACGAAATTTTCGTCCTCCAGCTCCCTCCGTGAGCAGTTCTTTCTATCCTCCATTATTCGAGTCCTTGTACTTTGGTGAGATCAGCCCACACTGATATTAACGTACTGTCCGGGAACCAGTCAGAAGATCCGTGGTCTATTAATCAAGATCATCACGTGGAGAAGGCGCGAGCCATCTTCGATTCTTTGGAGAATCAGAAAAGTAAATTGGCTAACACCGTAGAAACATGTTTTAGAATTTCAATTATGCTAAAACGTGTATGAATTCAAGTTATGAGCATGATACATGTGATAATTGCGCGAATAGAATTTATATAAATAATCTGCTAAATAGATCATGATTATTATGTAATCGATTTTCGTAACCCAAGAATCCTGGCATATTGGGTAGTGTAGATTAATATCTAGAGGTCCTAGGATTGCTATTATATTGAATCGTGCACGAGCTGAGTCTCGTTTGATAACATTCACAAGAGGAGCTCGAAATAAGGGCGTTATTATTCGGAACCTAGCTAGTTGGAGTTTGATTACTCTATGAATAATAAATAAGTGTTTCTTGATGAGTCCACTCTTGGAGTTAATATGATAATTAATTAAATTCATAGCAGACACTAATTAATTAATGAACTTTTCTATCTTAAGCGCGGGAAATAAATAATAATAAATATTGAAAACCCGAATTACTTGTAATATCAGATTTGGATGGGGAGTGCAATATTACTTCTGTAGTGGCTGTTCGTAATATTCGAATATAAGTATGTATTAAAGGAGACAGAAGACACATAATTTTAGTGACTAAAATTTCACCCCCTTCTGTGTGTAGGAGAGAACGAAATTTTCGTCCTCCAGCTCCCTCCGTGAGCAGTTCTTTCTATCCTCCATTATTCGAGTCATTGTACTTTGGTGAGATCAGCCCACACTGATATTAACGTACTGTCCGGGAACCAGTCAGAAGATCCGTGGTCTATTAATCAAGATCTTCACGTGGAGAAGGCGCGAGCCATCTTCGATTCTTTGGAGAATCAGAAAAGTAAATTGGCTAACACCGTAGAAACATGTTTTAGAATTTCGATTATGCTAAAACGTGTATGAATTCAAGTTATGAGCATGATACATGTGATAATTGCGCGAATAGAATTTATATAAATAATCTGCTAAATAGATCATGATTATTATGTAATCGATTTTCGTAACCCAAGAATCCTGGCATATTGGGTAGTGTAGATTAATATCTAGAGGTCCTAGGATTGCTATTATATTGAATCGTGCGCGAGCTGAGTCTCGTTTGATAACATTCACAAGAGGAGCTCGAAATAAGGGCGTTATTATTCGGAACCTAGCTAGTTGGAGTTTGATTACTCTATGAATAATAAATAAGTGTTTCTTGATGAGTCCACTCTTGGAGTTAATATGATAATTAATTAAATTCATAGCAGACACTAATTAATTAATGAACTTTTCTATCTTAAGCGCGGGAAATAAATAATAATAAATATTGAAAACCCGAATTACTTGTAATATCAGATTTGGATGGGGAGTGCAATATTACTTCTGTAGTGGCTGTTCGTAATATTCGAATATAAGTATGTATTAAAGGAGACAGAAGACACATAATTTTAGTGACTAAAATTTCACCCCCTTCAGTGTGTAGGAGAGAACGAAATTTTCGTCCTCCAGCTCCCTCCGTGAGCAGTTCTTTCTATCCTCCATTATTCGAGTCCTTGTACTTTGGTAAAATCAGCCCACACTGATATTAACGTACTGTCCGGGAACCAGTCAGAAGATCCGTGGTCTATTAATCAAGATCTTCACGTGGAGAAGGCGCGAGCCATCTTCGATTCTTTGGAGAATCAGAAAAGTAAATTGGCTAACACCGTAGAAACATGTTTTAGAATTTCAATTATGCTAAAACGTGTATGAATTCAAGTTATGAGCATGATACATGTGATAATTGCGCGAATAGAATTTATATAAATAATCTGCTAAATAGATCATGATTATTATGTAATCGATTTTCGTAACCCAAGAATCCTGGCATATTGGGTAGTGTAGATTAATATCTAGAGGTCCTAGGATTGCTATTATATTGAATCGTGCGCGAGCTGAGTCTCGTTTGATAACATTCACAAGAGGAGCTCGAAACGAGGGCGTTATTATTCGAAACCTAGCTAGTTGGAGTTTGATTACTCTATGAATAATAAATAAGTGTTTCTTGTTGAGTCCACTCTTGGAGTTAATATGATAATTAAATAAGTTCATAGCAGACACTAGTTAATTAATGAACTTTTCTATCTTAAGCGCGGGAAATAAATAATAATAAATATTGGAAACCCGAATTACTTGTAATATCAGATTTGGATGGGGAGTGCAATATTACTTCTGTAGTGGCTGTTCGTAATATTCGAATATATGTATGTATTAAAGGAGACAGAAGACACATAATTTTAGTGACTAAAATTTCACCCCCTTCAGTGTGTAGGAGAGAACGAAATTTTCGTCCTCCAGCTCCCTCCGTGAGCAGTTCTTTCTATCCTCCATTATTCGAGTCCTTGTACTTTGGTGAGATCAGCCCACACTGATATTAACGTACTGTCCGGGAACCAGTCAGAAGATCCGTGGTCTATTAATCTAGATCATCACGTGGAGAAGGCGCGAGCCATCTTCGATTCTTTGGAGAATCAGAAAAGTAAATTGGCTAACACCGTAGAAACATGTTTTAGAATTTCAATTATGCTAAAACGTGTATGAATTCAAGTTATGAGCATGATACATGTGATAATTGCGCGAATAGAATTTATATAAATAATCTGCTAAATAGATCATGATTATTATGTAATCGATTTTCGTAACCCAAGAATCCTGGCATATTGGGTAGTGTAGATTAATATCTAGAGGTCCTAGGATTGCTATTATATTGAATCGTGCACGAGCTGAGTCTCGTTTGATAACATTCACAAGAGGAGCTCGAAACGAGGGCGTTATTATTCGGAACCTAGCTAGTTGGAGTTTGATTACTCTATGAATAATAAATAAGTGTTTCTTGTTGAGTCCACTCTTGGAGTAAATATGATAATTAATTAAGTTCATAGCAGACACTAGTTAATTAATGAACTTTTCTATCTTAAGCGCGGAAAATAAATAATAATAAATATTGGAAACCCGAATTACTTGTAATATCAGATTTGGATGGGGAGTGCAATATTACTTCTGTAGTGGCTGTTCGTAATATTCGAATATAAGTATGTATTAAAGGAGACAGAAGACACATAATTTTAGTGACTAAAATTTCACCCCCTTCAGTGTGTAGGAGAGAACGAAATTTTCGTCCTCCAGCTCCCTCCGTGAGCAGTTCTTTCTATCCTCCATTATTCGAGTCCTTGTACTTTGGTGAGATAAGCCCACACTGATATTAACGTACTGTCCGGGAACCAGTCAGAAGATCCGTGGTCTATAAATCAAGATCTTCACGTGGAGAAGGCGCGAGCCATCTTCGATTCTTTGGAGAATCAGAAAAGTAAATTGGCTAACACCGTAGAAACATGTTTTAGAATTTCAATTATGCTAAAACGTGTATGAATTCAAGTTATGAGCATGATACATGTGATAATTGCGCGAATAGAATTTATATAAATAATCTGCTAAATAGATCATGATTATTATGTAATTGATTTTCGTAACCCAAGAATCCTGGCATATTGGGTAGTGTAGATTAATATCTAGAGGTCCTAGGATTGCTATTATATTGAATCGTGCGCGAGCTGAGTCTCGTTTGATAACATTCACAAGAGGAGCTCGAAACGAGGGCGTTATTATTCGGAACCTAGCTAGTTGGAGTTTGATTACTCTATGAATAATAAATAAGTGTTTCTTGTTGAGTCCACTCTTGGAGTTAATATGATAATTAAATAAGTTCATAGCAGACACTAGTTAATTAATGAACTTTTCTATCTTAAGCGCGGGAAATAAATAATAATAAATATTGGAAACCCGAATTACTTGTAATATCAGATTTGGATGGGGAGTGCAATATTACTTCTGTAGTGGCTGTTCGTAATATTCGAATATAAGTATGTATTAAAGGAGACAGAAGACACATAAATTTAGTGACTAAAATTTCACCCCCTTCAGTGTGTAGGAGAGAACGAAATTTTCGTCCTCCAGCTCCCTCCGTGAGCAGTTCTTTCTATCCTCCATTATTCGAGTCCTTGTACTTTGGTGAGATCAGCCCACACTGATATTAACGTACTGTCCGGGAACCAGTCAGAAGATCCGTGGTCTATAAATCAAGATCTTCACGTGGAGAAGGCGCGAGCCATCTTCGATTCTTTGGAGAATCAGAAAAGTAAATTGGCTAACACCGTAGAAACATGTTTTAGAATTTCGATTATGCTAAAACGTGTATGAATTCAAGTTATGAGCATGATACATGTGATAATTGCGCGAATAGAATTTATATAAATAATCTGCTAAATAGATCATGATTATTATGTAATCGATTTTCGTAACCCAAGAATCCTGGCATATTGGGTAGTGTAGATTAATATCTAGAGGTCCTAGGATTGCTATTATATTGAATCGTGCGCGAGCTGAGTCTCGTTTGATAACATTCACAAGAGGAGCTCGAAACGAGGGCGTTATTATTCGGAACCTAGCTAGTTGGAGTTTGATTACTCTATGAATAATAAATAAGTGTTTCTTGTTGAGTCCACTCTTGGAGTTAATATGATAATTAAATAAGTTCATAGCAGACACTAGTTAATTAATGAACTTTTCTATCTTAAGCGCGGGAAATAAATAATAATAAATATTGGAAACCCGAATTACTTGTAATATCAGATTTGGATGGGGAGTGCAATATTACTTCTGTAGTGGCTGTTCGTAATATTCGAATATAAGTATGTATTAAAGGAGACAGAAGACACATAAATTTAGTGACTAAAATTTCACCCCCTTCAGTGTGTAGGAGAGAACGAAATTTTCGTCCTCCAGCTCCCTCCGTGAGCAGTTCTTTCTATCCTCCATTATTCGAGTCCTTGTACTTTGGTGAGATCAGCCCACACTGATATTAACGTACTGTCCGGGAACCAGTCAGAAGATCCGTGGTCTATAAATCAAGATCTTCACGTGGAGAAGGCGCGAGCCATCTTCGATTCTTTGGAGAATCAGAAAAGTAAATTGGCTAACACCGTAGAAACATGTTTTAGAATTTCGATTATGCTAAAACGTGTATGAATTCAAGTTATGAGCATGATACATGTGATAATTGCGCGAATAGAATTTATATAAATAATCTGCTAAATAGATCATGATTATTATGTAATCGATTTTCGTAACCCAAGAATCCTGGCATATTGGGTAGTGTAGATTAATATCTAGAGGTCCTAGGATTGCTATTATATTGAATCGTGCGCGAGCTGAGTCTCGTTTGATAACATTCACAAGAGGAGCTCGAAACGAGGGCGTTATTATTCGGAACCTAGCTAGTTGGAGTTTGATTACTCTATGAATAATAAATAAGTGTTTCTTGTTGAGTCCACTCTTGGAGTAAATATGATAATTAATTAAGTTCATAGCAGACACTAGTTAATTAATGAACTTTTCTATCTTAAGCGCGGAAAATAAATAATAATAAATATTGGAAACCCGAATTACTTGTAATATCAGATTTGGATGGGGAGTGCAATATTACTTCTGTAGTGGCTGTTCGTAATATTCGAATATAAGTATGTATTAAAGGAGACAGAAGACACATAATTTTAGTGACTAAAATTTCACCCCCTTCAGTGTGTAGGAGAGAACGAAATTTTCGTCCTCCAGCTCCGTCCGTGGGCAGTTCTTTCTATCCTCCATTATTCGAGTCCTTGTACTTTGGTGAGATAAGCCCACACTGATATTAACGTACTGTCCGGGAACCAGTCAGAAGATCCGTGGTCTATAAATCAAGATCTTCACATGGAGAAGGCGCGAGCCATCTTCGATTCTTTGGAGAATCAGAAAAGTAAATTGGCTAACACCGTAGAAACATGTTTTAGAATTTCGATTATGCTAAAACGTGTATGAATTCAAGTTATGAGCATGATACATGTGATAATTGCGCGAATAGAATTTATACAAATAATCTGCTAAATAGATCATGATTATTATGTAATCGATTTTCGTAACCCAAGAATCCTGGCATATTGGGTAGTGTAGATTAATATCTAGAGGTCCTAGGATTGCTATTATATTGAATCGTGCGCGAGCTGAGTCTCGTTTGATAACATTCACAAGAGAAGCTCGAAACGAGGGCGTTATTATTCGGAACCTAGCTAGTTGGAGTTTGATTACTCTATGAATAATAAATAAGTGTTTCTTGTTGAGTCCACTCTTGGAGTAAATATGATAATTAATTAAGTTCATAGCAGACACTAGTTAATTAATGAACTTTTCTATCTTAAGCGCGGAAAATAAATAATAATAAATATTGGAAACCCGAATTACTTGTAATATCAGATTTGGATGGGGAGTGCAATATTATATCTGTAGTGGCTGTTCGTAATATTCGAATATAAGTATGTATTAAAGGAGACAGAAGACACATAATTTTAGTGACTAAAATTTCACCCCCTTCAGTGTGTAGGAGAGAACGAAATTTTCGTCCTCCAGCTCCGTCCGTGAGCAGTTCTTTCTATCCTCCATTATTCGAGTCCTTGTACTTTGGTGAGATAAGCCCACACTGATATTAACGTACTGTCCGGGAACCAGTCAGAAGATCCGTGGTCTATAAATCAAGATCTTCACATGGAGAAGGCGCGAGCCATCTTCGATTCTTTGGAGAATCAGAAAGGTAAATTGGCTAACACCGTAGAAACATGTTTTAGAATTTCAATTATGCTAAAACGTGTATGAATTCAAGTTATGAGCATGATACATGTGATAATTGCGCGAATAGAATTTATATAAATAATCTGCTAAATAGATCATGATTATTATGTAATCGATTTTCGTAACCCAAGAATCCTGGCATATTGGGTAGTGTAGATTAATATCTAGAGGTCCTAGGATTGCTATTATATTGAATCGTGCGCGAGCTGAGTCTCGTTTGATAACATTCACAAGAGGAGCTCGAAACGAGGGCGTTATTATTCGGAACCTAGCTAGTTGGAGTTTGATTACTCTATGAATAATAAACAAGTGTTTCTTGTTGAGTCCACTCTTGGAGTAAATATGATAATTAATTAAGTTCATAGCAGACACTAGTTAATTAATGAACTTTTCTATCTTAAGCGCGGAAAATAAATAATAATAAATATTGGAAACCCGAATTACTTGTAATATCAGATTTGGATGGGGAGTGCAATATTACTTCTGTAGTGGCTGTTCATAATATTCGAATATAAGTATGTATTAAAGGAGACAGAAGACACATAATTTTAGTGACTAAAATTTCACCCCCTTCAGTGTGTAGGAGAGAACGTAATTTTCGTCCTCCAGCTCCCTCCGTGAGCAGTTCTTTCTATCCTCCATTATTCGAGTCCTTGTACTTTGGTGAGATCAGCCCACACTGATATTAACGTACTGTCCGGGAACCAGTCAGAAGATCCGTGGTCTATAAATCAAGATCTTCACGTGGAGAAGGCGCGAGCCATCTTCGATTCTTTGGAGAATCAGAAAAGTAAATTGGCTAACACCGTAGAAACATGTTTTAGAATTTCAATTATGCTAAAACGTGTATGAATTCAAGTTATGAGCATGATACATGTGATAATTGCGCGAATAGAATTTATATAAATAATCTGCTAAATAGATCATGATTATTATGTAATCGATTTTCGTAACCCAAGAATCCTGGCATATTGGGTAGTGTAGATTAATATCTAGAGGTCCTAGGATTGCTATTATATTGAATCGTGCGCGAGCTGAGTCTCGTTTGATAACATTCACAAGAGGAGCTCGAAACGAGGGCGTTATTATTCGGAACCTAGCTAGTTGGAGTTTGATTACTCTATGAATAATAAATAAGTGTTTCTTGTTGAGTCCACTCTTGGAGTAAATATGATAATTAATTAAGTTCATAGCAGACACTAGTTAATTAATGATCTTTTTTATCTTAAGCGCGGAAAATAAATAATAATAAATATTGGAAACCCGAATTACTTGTAATATCAGATTTGGATGGGGAGTGCAATATTATATCTGTAGTGGCTGTTCGTAATATTCGAATATAAGTATGTATTAAAGGAGACAGAAGACACATAATTTTAGTGACTAAAATTTCACCCCCTTCAGTGTGTAGGAGAGAACGTAATTTTCGTCCTCCAGCTCCCTCCGTGAGCAGTACTTTCTATCCTCCATTATTCGAGTCCTTGTACTTTGGTGAGATCAGCCCACACTGATATTAACGTACTGTCCGGGAACCAGTCAGAAGATCCGTGGTCTATAAATCAAGATCTTCACGTGGAGAAGGCGCGAGCCATCTTCGATTCTTTGGAGAATCAGAAAAGTAAATTGGCTAACACCGTAGAAACATGTTTTAGAATTTCAAATATGCTAAAACGTGTATGAATTCAAGTTATGAGCATGATACATGTCATAATTGCGCGAATAGAATTTATATAAATAATCTGCTAAATAGATCATGATTATTATGTAATCGATTTTCGTAACCCAAGAATCCTGGCATATTGGGTAGTGTAGATTAATATCTAGAGGTCCTAGGATTGCTATTATATTGAATCGTGCGCGAGCTGAGTCTCGTTTGATAACATTCACAAGAGGAGCTCGAAACGAGGGCGTTATTATTCGGAACCTAGCTAGTTGGAGTTTGATTACTCTATGAATAATAAATAAGTGTTTCTTGTTGAGTCCACTCTTGGAGTTAATATGATAATTAATTAAGTTCATATTAGACACTAATTAATTAATGAACTTTTCTATCTTAAGCGCGGGAAATAAATAATAATAAATATTGGAAATCCGAATTACTTGTAATATCAGATTTGGATGGGGAGTGCAATATTACTTCTGTAGTGGCTGTTCGTAATATTCGAATATAAGTATGTATTAAAGGAGACAGAAGACACATAATTTTAGTGACTAAAATTTCACCCCCTTCAGTGTGTAGGAGAGAACGAAATTTTTGTCCTCCAGCTCCCTCCGTGAGCAGTTCTTTCTATCCTCCATTATTCGAGTCCTTGTACTTTGGTGAGATCAGCCCACACTGATATTAACGTACTGTCCGGGAACCAGTCAGAAGATCCGTGGTCCATTAATCAAGATCTTCACGTGGAGAAGGCGCGAGCCATCTTCGATTCTTTGGAGAATCAGAAAAGTAAATTGGCTAACACCGTAGAAACATGTTTTAGAATTTCGATTATGCTAAAACGTGTATGAATTCAAGTTATGAGCATAATACATGTGATAATTGCGCGAATAGAATTTATATAAATAATCTGCTAAATAGATCATGATTATTATGTAATCGATTTTCGTAACCCAAGAATCCTGGCATATTGGGTAGTGTAGATTAATATCTAGAGGTCCTAGGATTGCTATTATATTGAATCGTGCGCGAGCTGAGTCTCGTTTGATAACATTCACAAGAGGAGCTCGAAACGAGGGCGCTATTATTCGTAACCTAGCTAGTTGGAGTTTGATTACTCTATGAATAATAAATATGTGTTTCTTGTTGAGTCCATTCTTGGAGTTAATATGATAATTAATTAAGTTCATAGCAGACGCTAATTAATTAATGAACTTTTCTATCTTAAGCGCGGGAAATAAATAATAATAAATATTGGAAACCCGAATTACTTGTAATATCAGATTTGGATGGGGAGTGCAATATTACTTCTGTAGTGGCTGTTCGTAATATTCGAATATAAGTATGTTTTAAAGGAGACAGAAGACACATAATTTTAGTGACTAAAATTTCACCCCCTTCAGTGTGTAGGAGAGAACGAAATTTTCGTCCTCCAGCTCCCTCCGTGAGCAGTTCTTTCTATCCTCCATTATTCGAGTCCATGTACTTTGGTGAGATCAGCCCACACTGATATTAACGTAATGTCCGGGAACCAGTCAGAAGATCCGTGGTCTATTAATCAAGATCTTCACGTGCAGAAGGTGCGAGCCATCTTCGATTCTTTGGAGAATCAGAAAAGTAAATTGGCTAACACCGTAGAAACATGTTTTAGAATTTTGATTATGCTAAAACGTGTATGAATTCAAGTTATGAGCATGATACATGTGATAATTGCGCGAATAGTATTTATATAAATAATCTGCTAAATAGATCATGATTATTATGTAATCGATTTTCGTAACCCAAGAATCCTGGCATATTGGGTAGTGTAGATTAATATCTAGAGGTCCTAGGATTGCTATTATATTGAATCGTGCGCGAGCTGAGTCTCGTTTGATAACATTCACAAGAGGAGCTCGAAACGAGGGCGTTATTATTCGGAACCTAGCTAGTTGGAGTTTGATTACTCTATGAATAATAAATAAGTGTTTCTTGTTGAGTCCACTCTTGGAGTAAATATGATAATTAATTAAGTTCATAGCAGACACTAGTTAATTAATGATCTTTTTTATCTTAAGCGCGGAAAATAAATAATAATAAATATTGGAAACCCGAATTACTTGTAATATCAGATTTGGATGGGGAGTGCAATATTATATCTGTAGTGGCTGTTCGTAATATTCGAATATAAGTATGTATTAAAGGAGACAGAAGACACATAATTTTAGTGACTAAAATTTCACCCCCTTCAGTGTGTAGGAGAGAACGTAATTTTCGTCCTCCAGCTCCCTCCGTGAGCAGTACTTTCTATCCTCCATTATTCGAGTCCTTGTACTTTGGTGAGATCAGCCCACACTGATATTAACGTACTGTCCGGGAACCAGTCAGAAGATCCGTGGTCTATAAATCAAGATCTTCACGTGGAGAAGGCGCGAGCCATCTTCGATTCTTTGGAGAATCAGAAAAGTAAATTGGCTAACACCGTAGAAACAAGTTTTAGAATTTCAATTATGCTAAAACGTGTATGAATTCAAGTTATGAGCATGATACATGTCATAATTGCGCGAATAGAATTTATATAAATAATCTGCTAAATAGATCATGATTATTATGTAATCGATTTTCGTAACCCAAGAATCCTGGCATATTGGGTAGTGTAGATTAATATCTAGAGGTCCTAGGATTGCTATTATATTGAATCGTGCGCGAGCTGAGTCTCGTTTGATAACATTCACAAGAGGAGCTCGAAACGAGGGCGTTATTATTCGGAACCTAGCTAGTTGGAGTTTGATTACTCTATGAATAATAAATAAGTGTTTCTTGTTGAGTCCACTCTTGGAGTTAATATGATAATTAATTAAGTTCATATTAGACACTAATTAATTAATGAACTTTTCTATCTTAAGCGCGGGAAATAAATAATAATAAATATTGGAAATCCGAATTACTTGTAATATCAGATTTGGATGGGGAGTGCAATATTACTTCTGTAGTGGCTGTTCGTAATATTCGAATATAAGTATGTATTAAAGGAGACAGAAGACACATAATTTTAGTGACTAAAATTTCACCCCCTTCAGTGTGTAGGAGAGAACGAAATTTTTGTCCTCCAGCTCCCTCCGTGAGCAGTTCTTTCTATCCTCCATTATTCGAGTCCTTGTACTTTGGTGAGATCAGCCCACACTGATATTAACGTACTGTCCGGGAACCAGTCAGAAGATCCGTGGTCCATTAATCAAGATCTTCACGTGGAGAAGGCGCGAGCCATCTTCGATTCTTTGGAGAATCAGAAAAGTAAATTGGCTAACACCGTAGAAACATGTTTTAGAATTTCGATTATGCTAAAACGTGTATGAATTCAAGTTATGAGCATGATACATGTGATAATTGCGCGAATAGAATTTATATAAATAATCTGCTAAATAGATCATGATTATTATGTAATCGATTTTCGTAACCCAAGAATCCTGGCATATTGGGTAGTGTAGATTAATATCTAGAGGTCCTAGGATTGCTATTATATTGAATCGTGCACGAGCTGAGTCTCGTTTGATAACATTCACAAGAGGAGCTCGAAACGAGGGCGTTATTATTCGGAACCTAACTAGTTGGAGTTTGATTACTCTATGAATAATAAATAAGTGTTTCTTGTTGAGTCCACTCTTGGAGTAAATATGATAATTAATTAAGTTCATAGCAGACACTAGTTAATTAATGAACTTTTCTATCTTAAGCGCGGAAAATAAATAATAATAAATATTGGAAACCCGAATTACTTGTAATATCAGATTTGGATGGGGAGTGCAATATTACTTCTGTAGTGGCTGTTCATAATATTCGAATATAAGTATGTATTAAAGGAGACAGAAGACACATAATTTTAGTGACTAAAATTTCACCCCCTTCAGTGTGTAGGAGAGAACGTAATTTTCGTCCTCCAGCTCCCTCCGTGAGCAGTTCTTTCTATCCTCCATTATTCGAGTCCTTGTACTTTGGTGAGATCAGCCCACACTGATATTAACGTACTGTCCGGGAACCAGTCAGAAGATCCGTGGTCTATAAATCAAGATCTTCACGTGGAGAAGGAGCGAGCCATCTTCGATTCTTTGGAGAATCAGAAAAGTAAATTGGCTAACACCGTAGAAACATGTTTTAGAATTTCGATTATGCTAAAACGTGTATGAATTCAAGTTATGAGCATGATACATGTGATAATTGCGCGAATAGAATTTATATAAATAATCTGCTAAATAGATCATGATTATTATGTAATCGATTTTCGTAACCCAAGAATCCTGGCATATTGGGTAGTGTAGATTAATATCTAGAGGTCCTAGGATTGCTATTATATTGAATCGTGCGCGAGCTGAGTCTCGTTTGATAACATTCACAAGAGGAGCTCGAAACGAGGGCGTTATTATTCGGAACCTAGCTAGTTGGAGTTTGATTACTCTATGAATAATAAATAAGTGTTTCTTGTTGAGTCCACTCTTGGAGTAAATATGATAATTAATTAAGTTCATAGCAGACACTAGTTAATTAATGAACTTTTCTATCTTAAGCGCGGAAAATAAATAATAATAAATATTGGAAACCCGAATTACTTGTAATATCAGATTTGGATGGGGAGTGCAATATTACTTCTGTAGTGGCTGTTCATAATATTCGAATATAAGTATGTATTAAAGGAGACAGAAGACACATAATTTTAGTGACTAAAATTTCACCCCCTTCAGTGTGTAGGAGAGAACGTAATTTTCGTCCTCCAGCTCCCTCCGTGAGCAGTTCTTTCTATCCTCCATTATTCGAGTCCTTGTACTTTGGTGAGATCAGCCCACACTGATATTAACGTACTGTCCGGGAACCAGTCAGAAGATCCGTGGTCTATAAATCAAGATCTTCACGTGGAGAAGGCGCGAGCCATCTTCGATTCTTTGGAGAATCAGAAAAGTAAATTGGCTAACACCGTAGAAACATGTTTTAGAATTTCGATTATGCTAAAACGTGTATGAATTCAAGTTATGAGCATGATACATGTGATAATTGCGCGAATAGAATTTATATAAATAATCTGCTAAATAGATCATGATTATTATGTAATCGATTTTCGTAACCCAAGAATCCTGGCATATTGGGTAGTGTAGATTAATATCTAGAGGTCCTAGGATTGCTATTATATTGAATCGTGCGCGAGCTGAGTCTCGTTTGATAACATTCACAAGAGGAGCTCGAAACGAGGGCGTTATTCGGAACCTAGCTAGTTGGAGTTTGATTACTCTATGAATAATAAATAAGTGTTTCTTGTTGAGTCCACTCTTGGAGTAAATATGATAATTAATTAAGTTCATAGCAGACACTAGTTAATTAATGAACTTTTCTATCTTAAGCGCGGAAAATAAATAATAATAAATATTGGAAACCCGAATTACTTGTAATATCAGATTTGGATGGGGAGTGCAATATTACTTCTGTAGTGGCTGTTCATAGTATTCGAATATAAGTATGTATTAAAGGAGACAGAAGACACATAATTTTAGTGACTAAAATTTCACCCCCTTCAGTGTGTAGGAGAGAACGTAATTTTCGTCCTCCAGCTCCCTCCGTGAGCAGTTCTTTCTATCCTCCATTATTCGAGTCCTTGTACTTTGGTGAGATCAGCCCACACTGATATTAACGTACTGTCCGGGAACCAGTCAGAAGATCCGTGGTCCATTAATCAAGATCTTCACGTGGAGAAGGCGCGAGCCATCTTCGATTCTTTGAAGAATCATAAAAGTAAATTGGCTAACACCGTAGAAACATGTTTTAGAATTTCGATTATGCTAAAACGCGTATGAATTCAAGTTATGAGCATGATACATGTGATAATTGCGCGAATAGAATTTATATAAATAATCTGCTAAATAGATCATGATTATTATGTAATCGATTTTCGTAACCCAAGAATCCTGGCATATTGGGTAGTGTAGATTAATATCTAGAGGTCCTAGGATTGCTATTATATTGAATCGTGCGCGAGCTGAGTCTCGTTTGATAACATTCACAAGAGGAGCTCGAAACGAGGGCGTTATTATTCAGAACCTAGCTAGTTGGAGTTTGATTACTCTATGAATAATAAATAAGTGTTTCTTGTTGAGTCCACTCTTGGAGTAAATATGATAATTAATTAAGTTCATAGCAGACACTAGTTAATTAATGATCTTTTTTATCTTAAGCGCGGAAAATAAATAATAATAAATATTGGAAACCCGAATTACTTGTAATATCAGATTTGGATGGGGAGTGCAATATTATATCTGTAGTGGCTGTTCGTAATATTCGAATATAAGTATGTATTAAAGGAGACAGAAGACACATAATTTTAGTGACTAAAATTTCACCACCTTCAGTGTGTAGGAGAGAACGTAATTTTCGTCCTCCAGCTCCCTCCGTGAGCAATACTTTCTATCCTCCATTATTCGAGTCCTTGTACTTTGGTGAGATCAGCCCACACTGATATTAACGTACTGTCCGGGGACCAGTCACAAGATCCGTGGTCTATAAATCAAGATCTTCACGTGGAGAAGGCGCGAGCCATCTTCGATTCTTTGGAGAATCAGAAAAGTAAATTGGCTAACACCGTAGAAACATGTTTTAGAATTTCAATTATGCTAAAACGTGTATGAATTCAAGTTATGAGCATGATACATGTGATAATTGCGCGAATAGAATTTATATAAATAATCTGCTAAATAGATCATGATTATTATGTAATCGATTTTCGTAACCCAAGAATCCTGGCATATTGGGTAGTGTAGATTAATATCTAGAGGTCCTAGGATTGCTATTATATTGAATCGTGCACGAGCTGAGTCTCGTTTGATAACATTCACAAGAGGAGCTCGAAACGAGGGCGTTATTATTCGGAACCTAGCTAGTTGGAGTTTGATTACTCTATGAATAATAAATAAGTGTTTCTTGTTGAGTCCACTCTTGGAGTAAATATGATAATTAATTAAGTTCATAGCAGACACTAGTTAATTAATGAACTTTTCTATCTTAAGCGCGGAAAATAAATAATAATAAATATTGGAAACCCGAATTACTTGTAATATCAGATTTGGATGGGGAGTGCAATATTACTTCTGTAGTGGCTGTTCATAATATTCGAATATAAGTATGTATTAAAGGAGACAGAAGACACATAATTTTAGTGACTAAAATTTCACCCCCTTCAGTGTGTAGGAGAGAACGAAATTTTCGTCCTCCAGCTCCCTCCGTGAGCAATACTTTCTATCCTCCATTATTCGAGTCCTTGTACTTTGGTGAGATCAGCCCACACTGATATTAACGTACTGTCCGGGAACCAGTCAGAAGATCCGTGGTCTATAAATCAAGATCTTCACGTGGAGAAGGCGCGAGCCATCTTCGATTCTTTGGAGAATCAGAAAAGTAAATTGGCTAACACCGTAGAAACATGTTTTAGAATTTCAATTATGCTAAAACGTGTATGAATTCAAGTTATGAGCATGATACATGTGATAATTGCGCGAATAGAATTTATATAAATAATCTGCTAAATAGATCATGATTATTATGTAATTGATTTTCGTAACCCAAGAATCCTGACATATTGGGTAGTGTAGATTAATATCTAGAGGTCCTAGGATTGCTATTATATTGAATCGTGCACGAGCTGAGTCTCGTTTGATAACATTCACAAGAGGAGCTCGAAACGAGGGCGTTATTATTCGGAACCTAGCTAGTTGGAGTTTGATTACTCTATGAATAATAAATAAGTGTTTCTTGTTGAGTCCACTCTTGGAGTTAATATGATAATTAATTAAGTTCATATTAGACACTAATTAATTAATGAACTTTTCTATCTTAAGCGCGGGAAATAAATAATAATAAATATTGGAAATCCGAATTACTTGTAATATCAGATTTGGATGGGGAGTGCAATATTACTTCTGTAGTGGCTGTTCGTAATATTCGAATATAAGTATGTATTAAAGGACACAGAAGACACATAATTTTAGTGACTAAAATTTCACCCCCTTCAGTGTGTAGGAGAGAACGAAATTTTTGTCCTCCAGCTCCCTCCGTGAGCAGTTCTTTCTATCCTCCATTATTCGAGTCCTTGTACTTTGGTGAGATCAGCCCACACTGATATTAACGTACTGTCCGGGAACCAGTCAGAAGATCCGTGGTCCATTAATCAAGATCTTCACGTGGAGAAGGAGCGAGCCATCTTCGATTCTTTGAAGAATCAGAAAAGTAAATTGGCTAACACCGTAGAAACATGTTTTAGAATTTCGATTATGCTAAAACGCGTATGAATTCAAGTTATGAGCATGATACATGTGATAATTGCGCGAATAGAATTTATATAAATAATCTGCTAAATAGATCATTATTATTATGTAATCGATTTTCGTAACCCAAGAATCCTGGCATATTGGGTAGTGTAGATTAATATCTAGAGGTCCTAGGATTGCTATTATATTGAATCGTGCGCGAGCTGAGTCTCGTTTGATAACATTCACAAGAGGAGCTCGAAACGAGGGCGTTATTATTCGGAACCTAGCTAGTTGGAGTTTGATTACTCTATGAATAATAAATAAGTGTTTCTTGTTGAGTCCACTCTTGGAGTAAATATGATAATTAATTAAGTTCATAGCAGACACTAGTTAATTAATGAACTTTTCTATCTTAAGCGCGGGAAATAAATAATAATAAATATTGGAAATCCGAATTACTTGTAATATCAGATTTGGATGGGGAGTGCAATATTACTTATGTAGTGGCTGTTCGTAATATTCGAATATAAGTATGTATTAAAGGACACAGAAGACACATAATTTTAGTGACTAAAATTTCACCCCCTTCAGTGTGTAGGAGAGAACGAAATTTTTGTCCTCCAGCTCCCTCCGTGAGCAGTTCTTTCTATCCTCCATTATTCGAGTCCTTGTACTTTGGTGAGATCAGCCCACACTGATATTACCGTACTGTCCGGGAACCAGTCAGAAGATCCGTGGTCCATTAATCAAGATCTTCACGTGGAGAAGGCGCGAGCCATCTTCGATTCTTTGGAGAATCAGAAAAGTAAATTGGCTAACACCGTAGAAACATGTTTTAGAATTTCAATTATGCTAAAACGTGTATGAATTCAAGTTATGAGCATGATACATGTGATAATTGCGCGAATAGAATTTATATAAATAATCTGCTAAATAGATCATGTTTATTATGTAATCGATTTTCGTAACCCAAGAATCCTGGCATATTGGGTAGTGTAGATTAATATCTAGAGGTCCTAGGATTGCTATTATATTGAATCGTGCACGAGCTGAGTCTCGTTTGATAACATTCACAAGAGGAGCTCGAAACGAGGGCGTTATTATTCGGAACCTAGCTAGTTGGAGTTTGATTACTCTATGAATAATAAATAAGTGTTTCTTGTTGAGTCCACTCTTGGAGTAAATATGATAATTAATTAAGTTCATAGCAGACACTAGTTAATTAATGAACTTTTCTATTTTAAGCGCGGAAAATAAATAATAATAAATATTGGAAACCCGAATTACTTGTAATATCAGATTTGGATGGGGAGTGCAATATTACTTCTGTAGTGGCTGTTCATAATATTCGAATATAAGTATGTATTAAAGGAGACAGAAGACACATAATTTTAGTGACTAAAATTTCACCCCCTTCAGTGTGTAGGAGAGAACGAAATTTTCGTCCTCCAGCTCCCTCCGTGAGCAGTTCTTTCTATCCTCCATTATTCGAGTCCTTGTACTTTGGTGAGATCAGCCCACACTGATATTAACGTACTGTCCGGGAACCAGTCAGAAGATCCGTGGTCTATAAATCAAGATCTTCACGTGGAGAAGGCGCGAGCCATCTTCGATTCTTTGGAGAATCAGAAAAGTAAATTGGCTAACACCGTAGAAACATGTTTTAGAATTTCAATTATGCTAAAACGTGTATGAATTCAAGTTATGAGCATGATACATGTGATAATTGCGCGAATAGAATTTATATAAATAATCTGCTAAATAGATCATGATTATTATGTAATCGATTTTCGTAACCAAGAATCCTGACATATTGGGTAGTGTAGATTAATATCTAGAGGTCCTAGGATTGCTATTATATTGAATCGTGCACGAGCTGAGTCTCGTTTGATAACATTCACAAGAGGAGCTCGAAACGAGGGCGTTATTATTCGGAACCTAGCTAGTTGGAGTTTGATTACTCTATGAATAATAAATAAGTGTTTCTTGTTGAGTCCACTCTTGGAGTTAATATGATAATTAATTAAGTTCATATTAGACACTAATTAATTAATGAACTTTTCTATCTTAAGCGCGGGAAATAAATAATAATAAATATTGGAAATCCGAATTACTTGTAATATCAGATTTGGATGGGGAGTGCAATATTACTTCTGTAGTGGCTGTTCGTAATATTCGAATATAAGTATGTATTAAAGGAGACAGAAGACACATAATTTTAGTGACTAAAATTTCACCCCCTTCAGTGTGTAGGAGAGAACGAAATTTTTGTCCTCCAGCTCCCTCCGTGAGCAGTTCTTTCTATCCTCCATTATTCGAGTCCTTGTACTTTGGTGAGATCAGCCCACACTGATATTAACGTACTGTCCGGGAACCAGTCAGAAGATCCGTGGTCTATAAATCAAGATCTTCACGTGGAGAAGGCGCGAGCCATCTTCGATTCTTTGGAGAATCAGAAAAGTAAATTGGCTAACACCGTAGAAACATGTTTTAGAATTTCAATTATGCTAAAACGTGTATGAATTCAAGTTATGAGCATGATACATGTGATAATTGCGCGAATAGAATTTCTTTAAATAATCTGCTAAATAGATCATGATTATTATGTAATCGATTTTCGTAACCCAAGAATCCTGACATATTGGGTAGTGTAGATTAATATCTAGAGGTCCTAGGATTGCTATTATATTGAATCGTGCGCGAGCTGAGTCTCGTTTGATAACATTCACAAGTGGAGCTCGAAACGAGGGCGTTATTATTCGGAACCTAGCTAGTTGGAGTTTGATTACTCTATAAATAATAAATAAGTGTTTCTTGTTGAGTCCACTCTTGGAGTTAATATGATAATTAATTAAGTTCATACCAGACACTAATTAATTAATGAACTTTTCTATCTTAAGCGCGGGAAATAAATAATAATAAATATTGGAAATCCGAATTACTTGTAATATCAGATTTGGATGGGGAGTGCAATATTAAAGGAGACAGAAGACACATAATTTTAGTGACTAAAATTTCACCCCCTTCAGTGTGTAGGAGAGAACGAAATTTTCGTCCTCCAGCTCCCTCCGTGAGCAGTTCTTTCTATCCTCCATTATTCGAGTCCTTGTACTTTGGTGAGATCAGCCCACACTGATATTAACGTACTGTCCGGGAACCAGTCAGAAGATCCGTGGTCTATAAATCAAGATCTTCACGTGGAGAAGGCGCGAGCCATCTTCGATTCTTTGGAGAATCAGAAAAGTAAATTGGCTAACACCGTAGAAACATGTTTTAGAATTTCAATTATGCTAAAACGTGTATGAATTCAAGTTATGAGCATGATACATGTGATAATTGCGCGAATAGAATTTATATAAATAATCTGCTAAATAGATCATGATTATTATGTAATCGATTTTCGTAACCCAAGAATCCTGACATATTGGGTAGTGTAGATTAATATCTAGAGGTCCTAGGATTGCTATTATATTGAATCGTGCGCGAGCTGAGTCTCGTTTGATAACATTCACAAGTGGAGCTCGAAACGAGGGCGTTATTATTCGGAACCTAGCTAGTTGGTGTTTGATTACTCTATGAATAATAAATAAGTGTTTCTTGTTGAGTCCACTCTTGGAGTTAATATGATAATTAATTAAGTTCATACCAGACACTAATTAATTAATGAACTTTTCTATCTTAAGCGCGGGAAATAAATAATAATAAATATTGGAAATCCGAATTACTTGTAATATCAGATTTGGATGGGGAGTGCAATATTACTTCTGTAGTGGCTGTTCGTAATATTCGAATATAAGTATGTATTAAAGGAGACAGAAGACACATAATTTTAGTGACTAAAATTTCACCCCCTTCAGTGTGTAGGAGAGAACGAAATTTTTGTCCTCCAGCTCCCTCCGTGAGCAGTTCTTTCTATCCTTCATTATTCGAGTCCTTGTACTTTGGTGAGATCAACCCACACTGATATTAACGTACTTTCCGGGAACCAGTCAGAAGATCCGTGGTCTATTAATCAAGATCTTCACGTGGAGAAGGCGCGAGCCATCTTCGATTCTTTGGAGAATCAGAAAAGTAAATTGGCTAACACCGTAGAAACATGTTTTAGAATTTCAATTATGCTAAAACGTGTATGAATTCAAGTTATGAGCATGATACATGTGATAATTGCGCGAATAGAATTTATATAAATAATCTGCTAAATAGATCATGATTATTATGTAATCGATTTTCGTAACCCAAGAATCCTGGCATATTGGGTAGTGTAGATTAATATCTAGAGGTCCTAGGATTGCTATTATATTGAATCGTGCACGAGCTGTGTCTCGTTTGATAACATTCACAAGAGGAGCTCGAAACGAGGGCGTTATTATTCGGAACCTAGCTAGTTGGAGTTTGATTACTCTATGAATAATAAATAAGTGTTTCTTGTTGAGTCCACTCTTGGAGTAAATATGATAATTAATTAAGTTCATAGCAGACACTAGTTAATTAATGAACTTTTCTATCTTAAGCGCGGAAAATAAATAATAATAAATATTGGAAACCCGAATTACTTGTAATATCAGATTTGGATGGGGAGTGCAATATTACTTCTGTAGTGGCTGTTCGTAATATTCGAATATAAGTACGTATTAAAGGAGACAGAAGACACATAATTTTAGTGACTAAAATTTCACCCCCTTCAGTGTGTAGGAGAGAACGAAATTTTCGTCCTCCAGCTCCCTCCGTGAGCAGTTCTTTCTATCCTCCATTATTCGAGTCCTTGTACTTTGGTGACATCAGCCCACACTGATATTAACGTACTGTCCGGGAACCAGTCAGAAGATCCGTGGTCTATAAATCAAGATCTTCACGTGGAGAAGGCGCGAGCCATCTTCGATTCTTTGGAGAATCAGAAAAGTAAATTGGCTAACACCGTAGAAACATGTTTTAGAATTTCAATTATGCTAAAACGTGTATGAATTCAAGTTATGAGCATGATACATGTGATAATTGCGCGAATAGAATTTATATAAATAATCTGCTAAATAGATCATGATTATTATGTAATCGATTTTCGTAACCCAAGAATCCTGGCATATTGGGTAGTGTAGATTAATATCTAGAGGTCCTAGGATTGCTATTATATTGAATCGTGCACGAGCTGAGTCTCGTTTGATAACATTCACAAGAGGAGCTCGAAACGAGGGCGTTATTATTCGGAACCTAGCTAGTTGGAGTTTGATTACTCTATGAATAATAAATAAGTGTTTCTTGTTGAGTCCACTATTGGAGTTAATATGATAATTAATTAAGTTCATATTAGACACTAATTAATTAATGAACTTTTCTATCTTAAGCGCGGGAAATAAATAATAATAAATATTGGAAATCCGAATTACTTGTAATATCAGATTTGGATGGGGAGTGCAATATTACTTCTGTAGTGGCTGTTCGTAATATTCGAATATAAGTATGTATTAAAGGACACAGAAGACACATAATTTTAGTGACTAAAATTTCACCCCCTTCAGTGTGTAGGAGAGAACGAAATTTTTGTCCTCCAGCTCCCTCCGTGAGCAGTTCTTTCTATCCTCCATTATTCGAGTCCTTGTACTTTGGTGAGATCAGCCCACACTGATATTACCGTACTGTCCGGGAACCAGTCAGAAGATCCGTGGTCCATTAATCAAGATCTTCACGTGGAGAAGGCGCGAGCCATCTTCGATTCTTTGGAGAATCAGAAAAGTAAATTGGCTAACACCGTAGAAACATGTTTTAGAATTTCAATTATGCTAAAACGTGTATGAATTCAACTTATGAGCATGATACATGTGATAATTGCGCGAATAGAATTTATATAAATAATCTGCTAAATAGATCATGATTATTATGTAATCGATTTTCGTAACCCAAGAATCCTGGCATATTGGGTAGTGTAGATTAATATCTAGAGGTCCTAGGATTGCTATTATATTGAATCGTGCACGAGCTGTGTCTCGTTTGATAACATTCACAAGAGGAGCTCGAAACGAGGGCGTTATTATTCGGAACCTAGCTAGTTGGAGTTTGATTACTCTATGAATAATAAATAAGTGTTTCTTGTTGAGTCCACTCTTGGAGTAAATATGATAATTAATTAAGTTCATAGCAGACACTAGTTAATTTATGAACTTTTCTATCTTAAGCGCGGAAAATAAATAATAATAAATATTGGAAACCCGAATTACTTGTAATATCAGATTTGGATGGGGAGTGCAATATTACTTCTGTAGTGGCTGTTCATAATATTCGAATATAAGTATGTATTAAAGGAGACAGAAGACACATAATTTTAGTGACTAAAATTTCACCCCCTTCAGTGTGTAGGAGAGAACGAAATTTTCGTCCTCCAGCTCCCTCCGTGAGCAGTTCTTTCTATCCTCCATTATTCGAGTCCTTGTACTTTGGTGAGATCAGCCCACACTGATATTAACGTACTGTCCGGGAACCAGTCAGAAGATCCGTGGTCTATAAATCAAGATCTTCACGTGGAGAAGGCGCGAGCCATCTTCGATTCTTTGGAGAATCAGAAAAGTAAATTGGCTAACACCGTAGAAACATGTTTTAGAATTTCAATTATGCTAAAACGTGTATGAATTCAAGTTATGAGCATGATACATGTGATAATTGCGCGAATAGAATTTATATAA
Source organism: Salvia hispanica (assembly GCF_029641045.1). NCBI lineage: Eukaryota > Viridiplantae > Streptophyta > Magnoliopsida > Lamiales > Lamiaceae > Salvia > Salvia hispanica. Next base: position 8,263,664 of record NC_142697.1, on the reverse strand, counting down.
ATAATCTGCTAAATAGATCATGATTATTATGTAATCGATTTTCGTAACCCAAGAATCCTGACATATTGGGTAGTGTAGATTAATATCTAGAGGTCCTAGGATTGCTATTATATTGAATCGTGCACGAGCTGAGTCTCGTTTGATAACATTCACAAGAGGAGCTCGAAACGAGGGCGTTATTATTCGGAACCTAGCTAGTTGGAGTTTGATTACTCTATGAATAATAAATAAGTGTTTCTTGTTGAGTCCACTCTTGGAGTTAATATGATAATTAATTAAGTTCATATTAGACACTAATTAATTAATGAACTTTTCTATCTTAAGCGCGGGAAATAAATAATAATAAATATTGGAAATCCGAATTACTTGTAATATCAGATTTGGATGGGGAGTGCAATATTACTTCTGTAGTGGCTGTTCGTAATATTCGAATATAAGTATGTATTAAAGGAGACAGAAGACACATAATTTTAGTGACTAAAATTTCACCCCCTTCAGTGTGTAGGAGAGAACGAAATTTTTGTCCTCCAGCTCCCTCCGTGAGCAGTTCTTTCTATCCTCCATTATTCGAGTCCTTGTACTTTGGTGAGATCAGCCCACACTGATATTAACGTACTGTCCGGGAACCAGTCAGAAGATCCGTGGTCTATAAATCAAGATCTTCACGTGGAGAAGGCGCGAGCCATCTTCGATTCTTTGGAGAATCAGAAAAGTAAATTGGCTAACACCGTAGAAACATGTTTTAGAATTTCAATTATGCTAAAACGTGTATGAATTCAAGTTATGAGCATGATACATGTGATAATTGCGCGAATAGAATTTCTTTAAATAATCTGCTAAATAGATCATGATTATTATGTAATCGATTTTCGTAACCCAAGAATCCTGACATATTGGGTAGTGTAGATTAATATCTAGAGGTCCTAGGATTGCTATTATATTGAATCGTGCGCGAGCTGAGTCTCGTTTGATAACATTCACAAGTGGAGCTCGAAACGAGGGCGTTATTATTCGGAACCTAGCTAGTTGGAGTTTGATTACTCTATGAATAATAAATAAGTGTTTCTTGTTGAGTCCACTCTTGGAGTTAATATGATAATTAATTAAGTTCATACCAGACACTAATTAATTAATGAACTTTTCTATCTTAAGCGCGGGAAATAAATAATAATAAATATTGGAAATCCGAATTACTTGTAATATCAGATTTGGATGGGGAGTGCAATATTAAAGGAGACAGAAGACACATAATTTTAGTGACTAAAATTTCACCCCCTTCAGTGTGTAGGAGAGAACGAAATTTTCGTCCTCCAGCTCCCTCCGTGAGCAGTTCTTTCTATCCTCCATTATTCGAGTCCTTGTACTTTGGTGAGATCAGCCCACACTGATATTAACGTACTGTCCGGGAACCAGTCAGAAGATCCGTGGTCTATAAATCAAGATCTTCACGTGGAGAAGGCGCGAGCCATCTTCGATTCTTTGGAGAATCAGAAAAGTAAATTGGCTAACACCGTAGAAACATGTTTTAGAATTTCAATTATGCTAAAACGTGTATGAATTCAAGTTATGAGCATGATACATGTGATAATTGCGCGAATAGAATTTATATAAATAATCTGCTAAATAGATCATGATTATTATGTAATCGATTTTCGTAACCCAAGAATCCTGACATATTGGGTAGTGTAGATTAATATCTAGAGGTCCTAGGATTGCTATTATATTGAATCGTGCGCGAGCTGAGTCTCGTTTGATAACATTCACAAGTGGAGCTCGAAACGAGGGCGTTATTATTCGGAACCTAGCTAGTTGGTGTTTGATTACTCTATGAATAATAAATAAGTGTTTCTTGTTGAGTCCACTCTTGGAGTTAATATGATAATTAATTAAGTTCATACCAGACACTAATTAATTAATGAACTTTTCTATCTTAAGCGCGGGAAATAAATAATAATAAATATTGGAAATCCGAATTACTTGTAATATCAGATTTGGATGGGGAGTGCAATATTACTTCTGTAGTGGCTGTTCGTAATATTCGAATATAAGTATGTATTAAAGGAGACAGAAGACACATAATTTTAGTGACTAAAATTTCACCCCCTTCAGTGTGTAGGAGAGAACGAAATTTTTGTCCTCCAGCTCCCTCCGTGAGCAGTTCTTTCTATCCTCCATTATTCGAGTCCTTGTACTTTGGTGAGATCAGCCCACACTGATATTAACGTACTTTCCGGGAACCAGTCAGAAGATCCGTGGTCTATTAATCAAGATCTTCACGTGGAGAAGGCGCGAGCCATCTTCGATTCTTTGGAGAATCAGAAAAGTAAATTGGCTAACACCGTAGAAACATGTTTTAGAATTTCAATTATGCTAAAACGTGTATGAATTCAAGTTATGAGCATGATACATGTGATAATTGCGCGAATAGAATTTATATAAATAATCTGCTAAATAGATCATGATTATTATGTAATCGATTTTCGTAACCCAAGAATCCTGGCATATTGGGTAGTGTAGATTAATATCTAGAGGTCCTAGGATTGCTATTATATTGAATCGTGCACGAGCTGTGTCTCGTTTGATAACATTCACAAGAGGAGCTCGAAACGAGGGCGTTATTATTCGGAACCTAGCTAGTTGGAGTTTGATTACTCTATGAATAATAAATAAGTGTTTCTTGTTGAGTCCACTCTTGGAGTAAATATGATAATTAATTAAGTTCATAGCAGACACTAGTTAATTAATGAACTTTTCTATCTTAAGCGCGGAAAATAAATAATAATAAATATTGGAAACCCGAATTACTTGTAATATCAGATTTGGATGGGGAGTGCAATATTACTTCTGTAGTGGCTGTTCGTAATATTCGAATATAAGTACGTATTAAAGGAGACAGAAGACACATAATTTTAGTGACTAAAATTTCACCCCCTTCAGTGTGTAGGAGAGAACGAAATTTTCGTCCTCCAGCTCCCTCCGTGAGCAGTTCTTTCTATCCTCCATTATTCGAGTCCTTGTACTTTGGTGACATCAGCCCACACTGATATTAACGTACTGTCCGGGAACCAGTCAGAAGATCCGTGGTCTATAAATCAAGATCTTCACGTGGAGAAGGCGCGAGCCATCTTCGATTCTTTGGAGAATCAGAAAAGTAAATTGGCTAACACCGTAGAAACATGTTTTAGAATTTCAATTATGCTAAAACGTGTATGAATTCAAGTTATGAGCATGATACATGTGATAATTGCGCGAATAGAATTTCTTTAAATAATCTGCTAAATAGATCATGATTATTATGTAATCGATTTTCGTAACCCAAGAATCCTGACATATTGGGTAGTGTAGATTAATATCTAGAGGTCCTAGGATTGCTATTATATTGAATCGTGCGCGAGCTGAGTCTCGTTTGATAACATTCACAAGTGGAGCTCGAAACGAGGGCGTTATTATTCGGAACCTAGCTAGTTGGAGTTTGATTACTCTATGAATAATAAATAAGTGTTTCTTGTTGAGTCCACTCTTGGAGTTAATATGATAATTAATTAAGTTCATACCAGACACTAATTAATTAATGAACTTTTCTATCTTAAGCGCGGGAAATAAATAATAATAAATATTGGAAATCCGAATTACTTGTAATATCAGATTTGGATGGGGAGTGCAATATTACTTCTGTAGTGGCTGTTCGTAATATTCGAATATAAGTATGTATTAAAGGAGACAGAAGACACATAATTTTAGTGACTAAAATTTCACCCCCTTCAGTGTGTAGGAGAGAACGAAATTTTTGTCCTCCAGCTCCCTCCGTGAGCAGTTCTTTCTATCCTCCATTATTCGAGTCCTTGTACTTTGGTGAGATCAGCCCACACTGATATTAACGTACTGTCCGGGAACCAGTCAGAAGATCCGTGGTCTATTAATCAAGATCTTCACGTGGAGAAGGCGCGAGCCATCTTCGATTCTTTGGAGAATCAGAAAAGTAAATTGGCTAACACCGTAGAAACATGTTTTAGAATTTCAATTATGCTAAAACGTGTATGAATTCAAGTTATGAGCATGATACATGTGATAATTGCGCGAATAGAATTTATATAAATAATCTGCTAAATAGATCATGATTATTATGTAATCGATTTTCGTAACCCAAGAATCCTAGCATATTGGGTGGTGTAGATTAATATCTAGAGGTCCTAGGATTGCTATTATATTGAATCGTGCACGAGCTGTGTCTCGTTTGATAACATTCACAAGAGGAGCTCGAAACGAGGGCGTTATTATTCGGAACCTAGCTAGTTGGAGTTCGATTACTCTATGAATAATAAATAAGTGTTTCTTGTTGAGTCCACTCTTGGAGTAAATATGATAATTAATTAAGTTCATAGCAGACACTAGTTAATTAATGAACTTTTCTATCTTAAGCGCGGAAAATAAATAATAATAAATATTGGAAACCCGAATTACTTGTAATATCAGATTTGGATGGGGAGTGCAATATTACTTCTGTAGTGGCTGTTCGTAATATTCGAATATAAGTATGTATTAAAGGAGACAGAAGACACATAATTTTAGTGACTAAAATTTCACCCCCTTCAGTGTGTAGGAGAGAACGAAATTTTCGTCCTCCAGCTCCCTCCGTGAGCAGTTCTTTCTATCCTCCATTATTCGAGTCCTTGTACTTTGGTGAGATCAGCCCACACTGATATTAACGTACTGTCCGGGAACCAGTCAGAAGATCCGTGGTCTATAAATCAAGATCTTCACGTGGAGAAGGCGCGAGCCATCTTCGATTCTTTGGAGAATCAGAAAAGTAAATTGGCTAACACCGTAGAAACATGTTTTAGAATTTCAATTATGCTAAAACGTGTATGAATTCAAGTTATGAGCATGATACATGTGATAATTGCGCGAATAGAATTTATATAAATAATCTGATAAATAGATCATGATTATTATGTAATCGATTTTCGTAACCCAAGAATCCTGACATATTGGGTAGTGTAGATTAATATCTAGAGGTCCTAGGATTGCTATTATATTGAATCGTGCGCGAGCTGAGTCTCGTTTGATAACATTCACAAGTGGAGCTCGAAACGAGGGCGTTATTATTCGGAACCTAGCTAGTTGGAGTTTGATTACTCTATGAATAATAAATAAGTGTTTCTTGTTGAGTCCACTCTTGGAGTTAATATGATAATTAATTAAGTTCATACCAGACACTAATTAATTAATGAACTTTTCTATCTTAAGCACGGGAAATAAATAATAATAAATATTGGAAATCCGAATTACTTGTAATATCAGATTTGGATGGGGAGTGCAATATTACTTCTGTAGTGGCTATTCGTAATATTCGAATATAAGTATGTATTAAAGGAGACAGAAGACACATAATTTTAGTGACTAAAATTTCACCCCCTTCAGTGTGTAGGAGAGAACGAAATTTTTGTCCTCCAGCTCCCTCCGTGAGCAGTTCTTTCTATCCTCCATTATTCGAGTCCTTGTACTTTGGTGAGATCAGCCCACACTGATATTAACGTACTGTCCGGAAACCAGTCAGAAGATCCGTGGTCTATTAATCAAGATCTTCACGTGGAGAAGGCGCGAGCCATCTTCGATTCTTTGGAGAATCAGAAAAGTAAATTGGCTAACACCGTAGAAACATGTTTTAGAATTTCAATTATGCTAAAACGTGTATGAATTCAAGTTATGAGCATGATACATGTGATAATTGCGCGAATAGAATTTATATAAATAATCTGCTAAATAGATCATGATTATTATGTAATCGATTTTCGTAACCCAAGAATCCTGGCATATTGGGTAGTGTAGATTAATATCTAGAGGTCCTAGGATTGCTATTATATTGAATCGTGCACGAGCTGTGTCTCGTTTGATAACATTCACAAGAGGAGCTCGAAACGAGGGCGTTATTATTCGGAACCTAGCTAGTTGGAGTTTGATTACTCTATGAATAATAAATAAGTGTTTCTTGTTGAGTCCACTCTTGGAGTAAATATGATAATTAATTAAGTTCATAGCAGACACTAGTTAATTAATGAACTTTTCTATCTTAAGCGCGGAAAATAAATAATAATAAATATTGGAAACCCGAATTACTTGTAATATCAGATTTGGATGGGGAGTGCAATATTACTTCTGTAGTGGCTGTTCGTAATATTCGAATATAAGTATGTATTAAAGGAGACAGAAGACACATAATTTTAGTGACTAAAATTTCACCCCCTTCAGTGTGTAGGAGAGAACGAAATTTTCGTCCTCCAGCTCCCTCCGTGAGCAGTTCTTTCTATCCTCCATTATTCGAGTCCTTGTACTTTGGTGAGATCAGCCCACACTGATATTAACGTACTGTCCGGGAACCAGTCAGAAGATCCGTGGTCTATAAATCAAGATCTTCACGTGGAGAAGGCGCGAGCCATCTTCGATTCTTTGGAGAATCAGAAAAGTAAATTGGCTAACACCGTAGAAACATGTTTTAGAATTTCAATTATGCTAAAACGTGTATGAATTCAAGTTATGAGCATGATACATGTGATAATTGCGCGAATAGAATTTATATAAATAATCTGCTAAATAGATCATGATTATTATGTAATCGATTTTCGTAACCCAAGAATCCTGACATATTGGGTAGTGTAGATTAATATCTAGAGGTCCTAGGATTGCTATTATATTGAATCGTGCGCGAGCTGAGTCTCGTTTGATAACATTCACAAGTGGAGCTCGAAACGAGGGCGTTATTATTCGGAACCTAGCTAGTTGGAGTTTGATTACTCTATGAATAATAAATAAGTGTTTCTTGTTGAGTCCACTCTTGGAGTTAATATGATAATTAATTAAGTTCATACCAGACACTAATTAATTAATGAACTTTTCTATCTTAAGCACGGGAAATAAATAATAATAAATATTGGAAATCCGAATTACTTGTAATATCAGATTTGGATGGGGAGTGCAATATTACTTCTGTAGTGGCTGTTCGTAATATTCGAATATAAGTATGTATTAAAGGAGACAGAAGACACATAATTTTAGTGACTAAAATTTCACCCCCTTCAGTGTGTAGGAGAGAACGAAATTTTTGTCCTCCAGCTCCCTCCGTGAGCAGTTCTTTCTATCCTCCATTATTCGAGTCCTTGTACTTTGGTGAGATCAGCCCACACTGATATTAACGTACTGTCCGGGAACCAGTCAGAAGATCCGTGGTCTATTAATCAAGATCTTCACGTGGAGAAGGCGCGAGCCATCTTCGATTCTTTGGAGAATCAGAAAAGTAAATTGGCTAACACCGTAGAAACATGTTTTAGAATTTCAATTATGCTAAAACGTGTATGAATTCAAGTTATGAGCATGATACATGTGATAATTGCGCGAATAGAATTTATATAAATAATCTGCTAAATAGATCATGATTATTATGTAATCGATTTTCGTAACCCAAGAATCCTGGCATATTGGGTAGTGTAGATTAATATCTAGAGGTCCTAGGATTGCTATTATATTGAATCGTGCACGAGCTGTGTCTCGTTTGATAACATTCACAAGAGGAGCTCGAAACGAGGGCGTTATTATTCGGAACCTAGCTAGTTGGAGTTTGATTACTCTATGAATAATAAATAAGTGTTTCTTGTTGAGTCCACTCTTGGAGTAAATATGATAATTAATTAAGTTCATAGCAGACACTAGTTAATTAATGTACTTTTCTATCTTAAGCGCGGAAAATAAATAATAATAAATATTGGAAACCCGAATTACTTGTAATATCAGATTTGGATGGGGAGTGCAATATTACTTCTGTAGTGGCTGTTCGTAATATTCGAATATAAGTATGTATTAAAGGAGACAGAAGACACATAATTTTAGTGACTAAAATTTCACCCCCTTCAGTGTGTAGGAGAGAACGAAATTTTCGTCCTCCAGCTCCCTCCGTGAGCAGTTCTTTCTATCCTCCATTATTCGAGTCCTTGTACTTTGGTGAGATCAGCCCACACTGATATTAACGTACTGTCCGGGAACCAGTCAGAAGATCCGTGGTCTATAAATCAAGATCTTCACGTGGAGAAGGCGCGAGCCATCTTCGATTCTTTGGAGAATCAGAAAAGTAAATTGGCTAACACCGTAGAAACATGTTTTAGAATTTCAATTATGCTAAAACGTGTATGAATTCAAGTTATGAGCATGATACATGTGATAATTGCGCGAATAGAATTTATATAAATAATCTGCTAAATAGATCATGATTATTATGTAATCGATTTTCGTAACCCAAGAATCCTGACATATTGGGTAGTGTAGATTAATATCTAGAGGTCCTAGGATTGCTATTATATTGAATCGTGCGCGAGCTGAGTCTCGTTTGATAACATTCACAAGTGGAGCTCGAAACGAGGGCGTTATTATTCGGAACCTAGCTAGTTGGAGTTTGATTACTCTATGAATAATAAATAAGTGTTTCTTGTTGAGTCCACTCTTGGAGTTAATATGATAATTAATTAAGTTCATACCAGACACTAATTAATTAATGAACTTTTCTATCTTAAGCACGGGAAATAAATAATAATAAATATTGGAAATCCGAATTACTTGTAATATCAGATTTGGATGGGGAGTGCAATATTACTTCTGTAGTGGCTGTTCGTAATATTCGAATATAAGTATGTATTAAAGGAGACAGAAGACACATAATTTTAGTGACTAAAATTTCACCCCCTTCAGTGTGTAGGAGAGAACGAAATTTTTGTCCTCCAGCTCCCTCCGTGAGCAGTTCTTTCTATCCTCCATTATTCGAGTCCTTGTACTTTGGTGAGATCAGCCCACACTGATATTAACGTACTGTCCGGGAACCAGTCAGAAGATCCGTGGTCTATTAATCAAGATCTTCACGTGGAGAAGGCGCGAGCCATCTTCGATTCTTTGGAGAATCAGAAAAGTAAATTGGCTAACACCGTAGAAACATGTTTTAGAATTTCAATTATGCTAAAACGTGTATGAATTCAAGTTATGAGCATGATACATGTGATAATTGCGCGAATAGAATTTATATAAATAATCTGCTAAATAGATCATGATTATTATGTAATCGATTTTCGTAACCCAAGAATCCTGGCATATTGGGTAGTGTAGATTAATATCTAGAGGTCCTAGGATTGCTATTATATTGAATCGTGCACGAGCTGTGTCTCGTTTGATAACATTCACAAGAGGAGCTCGAAACGAGGGCGTTATTATTCGGAACCTAGCTAGTTGGAGTTTGATTACTCTATGAATAATAAATAAGTGTTTCTTGTTGAGTCCACTCTTGGAGTAAATATGATAATTAATTAAGTTCATAGCAGACACTAGTTAATTAATGTACTTTTCTATCTTAAGCGCGGAAAATAAATAATAATAAATATTGGAAACCCGAATTACTTGTAATATCAGATTTGGATGGGGAGTGCAATATTACTTCTGTAGTGGCTGTTCGTAATATTCGAATATAAGTATGTATTAAAGGAGACAGAAGACACATAATTTTAGTGACTAAAATTTCACCCCCTTCAGTGTGTAGGAGAGAACGAAATTTTCGTCCTCCAGCTCCCTCCGTGAGCAGTTCTTTCTATCCTCCATTATTCGAGTCCTTGTACTTTGGTGAGATCAGCCCACACTGATATTAACGTACTGTCCGGGAACCAGTCAGAAGATCCGTGGTCTATAAATCAAGATCTTCACGTGGAGAAGGCGCGAGCCATCTTCGATTCTTTGGAGAATCAGAAAAGTAAATTGGCTAACACCGTAGAAACATGTTTTAGAATTTCAATTATGCTAAAACGTGTATGAATTCAAGTTATGAGCATGATACATGTGATAATTGCGCGAATAGAATTTATATAAATAATCTGCTAAATAGATCATGATTATTATGTAATCGATTTTCGTAACCCAAGAATCCTGACATATTGGGTAGTGTAGATTAATATCTAGAGGTCCTAGGATTGCTATTATATTGAATCGTGCGCGAGCTGAGTCTCGTTTGATAACATTCACAAGTGGAGCTCGAAACGAGGGCGTTATTATTCGGAACCTAGCTAGTTGGAGTTTGATTACTCTATGAATAATAAATAAGTGTTTCTTGTTGAGTCCACTCTTGGAGTTAATATGATAATTAATTAAGTTCATACCAGACACTAATTAATTAATGAACTTTTCTATCTTAAGCACGGGAAATAAATAATAATAAATATTGGAAATCCGAATTACTTGTAATATCAGATTTGGATGGGGAGTGCAATATTACTTCTGTAGTGGCTGTTCGTAATATTCGAATATAAGTATGTATTAAAGGAGACAGAAGACACATAATTTTAGTGACTAAAATTTCACCCCCTTCAGTGTGTAGGAGAGAACGAAATTTTTGTCCTCCAGCTCCCTCCGTGAGCAGTTCTTTCTATCCTCCATTATTCGAGTCCTTGTACTTTGGTGAGATCAGCCCACACTGATATTAACGTACTGTCCGGGAACCAGTCAGAAGATCCGTGGTCTATTAATCAAGATCTTCACGTGGAGAAGGCGCGAGCCATCTTCGATTCTTTGGAGAATCAGAAAAGTAAATTGGCTAACACCGTAGAAACATGTTTTAGAATTTCAATTATGCTAAAACGTGTATGAATTCAAGTTATGAGCATGATACATGTGATAATTGCGCGAATAGAATTTATATAAATAATCTGCTAAATAGATCATGATTATTATGTAATCGATTTTCGTAACCCAAGAATCCTGGCATATTGGGTAGTGTAGATTAATATCTAGAGGTCCTAGGATTGCTATTATATTGAATCGTGCACGAGCTGTGTCTCGTTTGATAACATTCACAAGAGGAGCTCGAAACGAGGGCGTTATTATTCGGAACCTAGCTAGTTGGAGTTTGATTACTCTATGAATAATAAATAAGTGTTTCTTGTTGAGTCCACTCTTGGAGTAAATATGATAATTAATTAAGTTCATAGCAGACACTAGTTAATTAATGTACTTTTCTATCTTAAGCGCGGAAAATAAATAATAATAAATATTGGAAACCCGAATTACTTGTAATATCAGATTTGGATGGGGAGTGCAATATTACTTCTGTAGTGGCTGTTCGTAATATTCGAATATAAGTATGTATTAAAGGAGACAGAAGACACATAATTTTAGTGACTAAAATTTCACCCCCTTCAGTGTGTAGGAGAGAACGAAATTTTCGTCCTCCAGCTCCCTCCGTGAGCAGTTCTTTCTATCCTCCATTATTCGAGTCCTTGTACTTTGGTGAGATCAGCCCACACTGATATTAACGTACTGTCCGGGAACCAGTCAGAAGATCCGTGGTCTATAAATCAAGATCTTCACGTGGAGAAGGCGTGAGCCATCTTCGATTCTTTGGAGAATCAGAAAAGTAAATTGGCTAACACCGTAGAAACATGTTTTAGAATTTCGATTATGCTAAAACGTGTATGAATTCAAGTTATGAGCATGATACATGTGATAATTGCGCGAATAGAATTCATATAAATAATCTGCTAAATAGATCATGATTATTATGTAATCGATATTCGTAACCCATGAATCCTGGCATATTGGGTAGTGTAGATTAATATCTAGAGGTCCTAGGATTGCTATTATATTGAATCGTGCGCGAGCTGAGTCTCGTTTGATAACATTCACAAGAGGAGCTCGAAATAAGGGCGTTATTATTCGGAACCTAGCTAGTTGGAGTTTGATTACTCTATGAATAATAAATAAGTGTTTCTTGTTGAGTCCACTCTTGGAGTAAATATGATAATTAATTAAGTTCATAGCAGACACTAGTTAATTAATGAACTTTTCTATCTTAAGCGCGGAAAATAAATAATATTAAATATTGGAAACCCGAATTACTTGTAATATCAGATTTGGATGGGGAGTGCAATATTACTTCTGTAGTGGCTGTTCGTAATATTCGAATATAAGTATGTATTAAAGGAGACAGAAGACACATAATTTTAGTGACTAAAATTTCACCCCCTTCAGTGTGTAGGAGAGAACGAAATTTTCGTCCTCCAGCTCCCTCCGTGAGCAATTCTTTCTATCCTCCATTATTCGAGTCCTTGTACTTTGGTGAGATCAGCCCACACTGATATTAACGTATTGTCCGGGAACCAGTAAGAAGATCCGTGGTCTATTAATCAAGATCTTCACGTGCAGAAGGCGCGAGCCATCTTCGATTCTTTGAAGAATCAGAAAAGTAAATTGGCTAACACCGTAGAAACATGTTTTAGAATTTCAATTATGCTAAAACGTGTATGAATTCAAGTTATGAGCATGATACATGTGATAATTGCGCGAATAGAATTTATATAAATAATCTGCTAAATAGATCATGATTATTATGTAATCGATTTTCGTAACCCAAGAATCCAGGCATATTGGGTAGTGTAGATTAATATCTAGAGGTCCTAGGATTGCTATTATATTGAATCGTGCACGAGCTGAGTCTCGTTTGATAACATTCACAAGAGGAGCTCGAAACGAGGGCGTTATTATTCGGAACCTAGCTAGTTGGAGTTTGATTACTCTATGAATAATAAATAAGTGTTTCTTGTTGAGTCCACTCTTGGAGTAAAATGATAATTAATTAAGTTCATAGCAGACACTAATTAATTAATGAACTTTTCTATCTTAAGCGCGGGAAATAAATAATAATAAATATTGGAAACCCGAATTACTTGTAATATCAGATTTGGATGGGGAGTGCAATATTACTTCTGTAGTGGCTGTTCGTAATATTCGAATATAAGTATGTATTAAAGGAGACAGAAGACACATAATTTTAGTGACTAAAATTTCACCCCCTTCAGTGTGTAGGAGAGAACGAAATTTTCATCCTCCAGCTCCCTCCGTGAGCAGTTCTTTCTATCCTCCATTATTCGAGTCCTTGTACTTTGGTGAGATCAGCCCACACTGATATTAACGTACTGTCCGGGAACCAGTCAGAAGATCCGTGGTCTATTAATCAAGATCTTCACGTGGAGAAGGCGCGAGCCATCTTCGATTCTTTGGAGAATCAGAAAAGTAAATTGGCTAACACCGTAGAAACATGTTTTAGAATTTCAATTATGCTAAAACGTGTATGAATTCAAGTTATGAGCATGATACATGTGATAATTGCGCGAATAGAATTTATATAAATAATCTGCTAAATAGATCATGATTATTATGTAATCGATTTTCGTAACCCAAGAATCCTGGCATATTGGGTAGTGTAGATTAATATCTAGAGGTCCTAGGATTGCTATTATATTGAATCGTGCACGAGCTGAGTCTCGTTTGATAACATTCACAAGAGGAGCTCGAAACGAGGGCGTTATTATTCGGAACCTAGCTAGTTGGAGTTTGATTACTCTATGAATAATAAATAAGTGTTTCTTGTTGAGTCCACTCTTGGAGTAAAATGATAATTAATTAAGTTCATAGCAGACACTAATTAATTAATGAACTTTTCTATCTTAAGCGCGGGAAATAAATAATAATAAATATTGGAAACCCGAATTACTTGTAATATCAGATTTGGATGGGGAGTGCAATATTACTTCTGTAGTGGCTGTTCGTAATATTCGAATATAAGTATGTATTAAAGGAGACAGAAGACACATAATTTTAGTGACTAAAATTTCACCCCCTTCAGTGTGTAGGAGAGAACGAAATTTTCGTCCTCCAGCTCCCTCCGTGAGCAGTTCTTTCTATCCTCCATTATTCGAGTCCTTGTACTTTGGTGAGATCAGCCCACACTGATATTAACGTACTGTCCGGGAACCAGTAAGAAGATCCGTGGTCTATTAATCAAGATCTTCACGTGGAGAAGGCGCGAGCCATCTTCGATTCTTTGGAGAATCAGAAAAGTAAATTGGCTAACACCGTAGAAACATGTTTTAGAATTTCAATTATGCTAAAATGTGTATGAATTCAAGTTATGAGCATGATACATGTGATAATTGCGCGAATAGAATTTATATAAATAATCTGCTAAATAGATCATGATTATTATGTAATCGATTTTCGTAACCCAAGAATCCTGGCATATTGGGTAGTGTAGATTAATATCTAGAGGTCCTAGGATTGCTATTATATTGAATCGTGCACGAGCTGAGTCTCGTTTGATAACATTCACAAGAGGAGCTCGAAACGAGGGCGTTATTATTCGGAACCTAGCTAGTTGGAGTTTGATTACTCTATGAATAATAAATAAGTGTTTCTTGTTGAGTCCACTCTTGGAGTTAATATGATAATTAATTAAGTTCATAGCAGACACTTATTAATTAATGAACTTTTCTATCTTAAGCGCGGGAAATAAATAATAATAAATATTGGAAACCCGAATTATTTGTAATATCAGATTTGGATGGGGAGTGCAATATTACTTCTGTAGTGGCTGTTCGTAATATTCGAATATAAGAATGTATTAAAGGAGACAGAAGACACATAATTTTAGTGACTAAAATTTCACCCCCTTCAGTGTGTAGGAGAGAACGAAATTTTCGTCCTCCAGCTCCTTCCGTGAGCAATTCTTTCTATCCTCCATTATTCGAGTCCTTGTACTTTGGTGAGATCAGCCCACACTGATATTAACGTACTGTCCGGGAACCAGTAAGAAGATCCGTGGTCTATTAATCAAGATCTTCAAGTGGAGAAGGCGCGAGCCATCTTCGATTCTTTGGAGAATCAGAAAAGTAAATTGGCTAACACCGTAGAAACATGTTTTAGAATTTCAATTATGCTAAAACGTGTATGAATTCAAGTTATGAGCATGATACATGTGATAATTGCGCTAATAGAATTTATATAAATAATCTGCTAAATAGATCATGATTATTATGTAATCGATTTTCGTAACCCAAGAATCCTGGCATATTGGGTAGTGTAGATTAATATCTAGAGGTCCTAGGATTGCTATTATATTGAATCGTGCGCGAGCTGAGTCTCGTTTGATAACATTCACAAGAGGAGCTCGAAACGAGGGCGTTATTATTCGGAACCTAGCTAGTTGGAGTTTGATTACTCTATGAATAATAAATAAGTGTTTCTTGTTGAGTCCACTCTTGGAGTAAATATGATAATTAATTAAGTTCATAGCAGACACTAATTAATTAATGAACTTTTCTATCTTTAGCGCGGAAAATAAATATTGGAAACCCGAATTACTTGTAATATCAGATTTGGATGGGGAGTGCAATATTACTTCTGTAGTGGCTGTTCGTAATATTCGAATATAAGTATGTATTAAAGGAGACAGAAGACACATAATTTTAGTGACTAAAATTTCACCCCCTTCAGTGTGTAGGAGAGAACGAAATTTTCGTCCTCCAGCTCCCTCCGTGAGCAGTTCTTTCTATCCTCCATTATTCGAGTCCTTGTACTTTGGTGAGATCAGCCCACACTGATATTAACGTACTGTCCGGGAACCAGTCAGAAGATCCGTGGTCTATTAATCAAGATCTTCACGTGGAGAAGGCGCGAGCCATCTTCGATTCTTTGGAGAATCAGAAAAGTAAATTGGCTAACACCGTAGAAACATGTTTTAGAATTTCAATTATGCTAAAACGTGTATGAATTCAAGTTATGAGCATGATACATGTGATAATTGCGCGAATAGAATTTATATAAATAATCTGCTAAATAGATCATGATTATTATGTAATCGAATTTCGTAACCCAAGAATCCTGGCATATTGGGTAGTGTAGATTAATATCTAGAGGTCCTAGGATTGCTGTTATATTGAATCGTGCACGAGCTGAGTCTCGTTTGATAACATTCACAAGAGAAGCTCGAAACGACGGCGTTATTATTCGGAACCTAGCTAGTTGGAGTTTGATTACTCTATGAATAATAAATAAGTGTTTCTTGTTGAGTCCACTCTTGGAGTAAATATGATAATTAATTAAGTTCATAGCAGACACTAATTAATTAATGAACTTATCTATCTTAAGCGCAGAAAATAAATAATAATAAATATTGGAAACCCGAATTACGTGTAATATCAGATTTGGATGGGGAGTGCAATATTACTTCTGTAGTGGCTGTTCGTAATATTCGAATATAAGTATGTATTAAAGGAGACAGAAGACACATAATTTTAGTGACTAAAATTTCACCCCCTTCAGTGTGTAGGAGAGAACGAAATTTTCTTCCTCCAGCCCCCTCCGTGAGCAGTTCTTTCTATCCTCCATTATTCGAGTCCTTGTACTTTGGTGAGATCAGCCCACACTGATATTAACGTACTGTCCGAGAACCAGTCAGAAGATCCGTGGTCTATTAATCAAGATCTTCACGTGGAGAAGGCGCGAGCCATCTTCGATTCTTTGGAGAATCAGAAAAGTAAATTGGCTAACACCGTAGAAACATGTTTTAGAATTTCAATTATGCTAAAATGTGTATGAATTCAAGTTATGAGCATGATACATGTGATAATTGCGCGAATAGAATTTATATAAATAATCTGCTAAATAGATCATGATTATTATGTAATCGATTTACGTAACCCAAGAATCCTGGCATATTGGGTAGTGTAGATTAATATCTAGAGGTCCTAGGATTGCTATTATATTGAATCGTGCACGAACTGAGTCTCGTTTGATAACATTCACAAGAGGAGCTCGAAACGAGGGCGTTATTATTCGGAACCTAGCTAGTTGGAGATTGATTACTCTATGAATAATAAATAAGTGTTTCTTGTTGAGTCCACTCTTGGAGTAAATATGATAATTAATTAAGTTCATAGATTAATTAATGAACTTTTCTATCTTAAGCGCGGAAAATAAATAATAATAAATATTGGAAACCCGAATTACTTGTAATATCAGATTTGGATGGGGAGTGCAATATTACTTCTGTAGTGGCTGTTCGTAATATTCGAATATAAGTATGTATTAAAGGAGACAGAAGACACATAATTTTAGTGACTAAAATTTCACCCCCTTCAGTGTGTAGGAGAGAACGAAATTTTCGTCCTCCTGCCCCCTCCGTGAGCAGTTCTTTCTATCCTCCATTATTCGAGTCCTTGTACTTTGGTGAGATCAGCCCACACTGATATTAACGTACTGTCCGGGAATCAGTCATAAGATCCGTGGTCTATTAATCAAGATCTTCACGTGGAGAAGGCGCGAGCCATCTTCGATTCTTTGGAGAATCAGAAAAGTAAATTGGCTAACACCGTAGAAACATGTTTTAGAATTTCAATTATGCTAAAACGTGTATGAATTCAAGTTATGAGCATGATACATGTGATAATTGCGCGAATAGAATTTATATAAATAATCTTCTAAATAGATCATGATTATTATGTAATTGATTTTCGTAACCCAAGAATCCTGGCATATTGGGTAGTGTAGATTAATATCTAGAGGTCCTAGGATTGCTATTATATTGAATCGTGCACGAGCTGAGTCTCGTTTGATAACATTCACAAGAGGAGCTCGAAACGAGGGCGTTATTATTCGGAACCTAGCTAGTTGGAGTTTGATTACTCTATGAATAATAAATAAGTGTTTCTTGTTGAGTCCACTCTTGGAGTAAATATGATAATTAATTAAGTTCATAGCAGACACTAGTTAATTAATGAACTTTTCTATCTTAAGCGCGGAAAATAAATAATAATAAATATTGAAAACCCGAATTACTTGTAATATCAGATTTGGATGGGGAGTGCAATATTACTTCTGTAGTGGCTGTTCGTAATATTCGAATATAAGTATGTATTACAGGAGACAGAAGACACATAATTTTAGTGACTAAAATTTCACCCCCTTCAGTGTGTAGGAGAGAACGAAATTTTCGTCCTCCAGCCCCCTCCGTGAGCAGTTCTTTCTATCCTCCATTATTCGAGTCCTTGTACTTTGGTGAGATCAGCCCACACTGATATTAACGTACTGTCCGGGAATCAGTCATAAGATCCGTGGTCTATTAATCAAGATCTTCACGTGGAGAAGGCGCGAGCCATCTTCGATTCTTTGGAGAATCAGAAAAGTAAATTGGCTAACACCGTAGAAACATGTTTTAGAATTTCAATTATGCTAAAACGTGTATGAATTCAAGTTATGAGCATGATACATGTGATAATTGCGCGAATAGAATTTATATAAATAATCTTCTAAATAGATCATGATTATTATGTAATTGATTTTCGTAACCCAAGAATCCTGGCATATTGGGTAGTGTAGATTAATATCTAGAGGTCCTAGGATTGCTATTATATTGAATCGTGCACGAGCTGAGTCTCGTTTGATAACATTCACAAGAGGAGCTCGAAACGAGGGCGTTATTATTCGGAACCTAGCTAGTTGGAGTTTGATTACTCTATGAATAATAAATAAGTGTTTCTTGTTGAGTCCACTCTTGGAGTAAATATGATAATTAATTAAGTTCATAGCAGACACTAGTTAATTAATGAACTTTTCTATCTTAAGCGCGGAAAATAAATAATAATAAATATTGAAAACCCGAATTACTTGTAATATCAGATTTGGATGGGGAGTGCAATATTACTTCTGTAGTGGCTGTTCGTAATATTCGAATATAAGTATGTATTACAGGAGACAGAAGACACATAATTTTAGTGACTAAAATTTCACCCCCTTCAGTGTGTAGGAGAGAACGAAATTTTCGTCCTCCAGCCCCCTCCGTGAGCAGTTCTTTCTATCCTCCATTATTCGAGTCCTTGTACTTTGGTGAGATCAGCCCACACTGATATTAACGTACTGTCCGGGAATCAGTCATAAGATCCGTGGTCTATTAATCAAGATCTTCACGTGGAGAAGGCGCGAGCCATCTTCGATTCTTTGGAGAATCAGAAAAGTAAATTGGCTAACACCGTAGAAACATGTTTTAGAATTTCAATTATGCTAAAACGTGTATGAATTCAAGTTATGAGCATGATACATGTGATAATTGCGCGAATAGAATTTATATAAATAATCTTCTAAATAGATCATGATTATTATGTAATTGATTTTCGTAACCCAAGAATCCTGGCATATTGGGTAGTGTAGATTAATATCTAGAGGTCCTAGGATTGCTATTATATTGAATCGTGCACGAGCTGAGTCTCGTTTGATAACATTCACAAGAGGAGCTCGAAACGAGGGCGTTATTATTCGGAACCTAGCTAGTTGGAGTTTGATTACTCTATGAATAATAAATAAGTGTTTCTTGTTGAGTCCACTCTTGGAGTAAATATGATAATTAATTAAGTTCATAGCAGACACTAGTTAATTAATGAACTTTTCTATCTTAAGCGCGGAAAATAAATAATATTAAATATTGGAAACCCGAATTACTTGTAATATCAGATTTGGATGGGGAGTGCAATATTACTTCTGTAGTGGCTGTTCGTAATATTCGAATATAAGTATGTATTAAAGGAGACAGAAGACACATAATTTTAGTGACTAAAATTTCACCCCCTTCAGTGTGTAGGAGAGAACGAAATTTTCGTCCTCCAGCTCCCTCCGTGAGCAGTTCTTTCTATCCTCCATTATTCGAGTCCTTGTACTTTGGTGAGATCAGCCCACACTGATATTAACGTACTGTCCGGGGACCAGTCAGAAGATCCGTGGTCTATTAATCAAGATCTTCACGTGGAGAAGGCGCGAGCCATCTTCGATTCTTTGGAGAATCAGAAAAGTAAATTGGCTAACACCGTAGAAACATGTTTTAGAATTTCAATTATGCTAAAACGTGTATGAATTCAAGTTATGAGCATGATACATGTGATAATTGCGCGAATAGAATTTATCTAAATAATCTGCTAAATAGATTAGGATTATTATGTAATCGATTTATGTATGCTTCCGCTGCCAACCCCTTCAGATATCATATGTAAAATAATTTTTTATGTATAAATTAAATATTAAAATATAAATGCAAGAAAATTAGCATATAGTATTACTCAAAAATAAAAAGAATACAAATTTGATTATATCATTATAGGGGTGCGTTAAAATGACACCACCTCTTAAAATAACATTATACCACCATTCCTAGCCAATCACTTGTACACATGGACGAATTATAAGCTGCCATGTGACAATAAAAAAATGCTCAAGTGTAAAATTCTCGGCCAGCAATATACAACAATGTATACAACAATTTTTTCCCGGCCAACAATATCTAACACGCTATCCAACAATCTATAGATTGTTGTGTAGCGTTTATAATATTGTTGGATATGTGGTGTCACGATGTCACTTTAAGAGGTGTTGTCATTTTAACACAAAACTATCATTATATCCACTATTATAGTTCTAATGTATTCCCGAAATAAACAACAGAAAGTTAAACGTAAATCAATAGAGGACCACACAACTGTAAATTAATTAGTCATAATTACTTTATAAATCTCACATTTTTTTCCCGTTTCGTCTTCTTCTCCCTCACTCCTTACCCTTCCTTTTTTCTTTCTATAAAAAAAAGTAGACACAGGCAGCAATGGGAGTATGAGCACCGACACCGGCACCGGCCAAGCCCCCGCTGGAGCGATGGCTTGGCCCATGCCTGGCTCCATCCCTGCTTAAGTGCATGTTTGGTAGATATGTTAAATTAGCACATGATAATTAATTAAGATGGGCTTTAATATAAAGATATGCTATCTCATTCTTTTGGGCCGTTGAATAATCCACCATTTTGAATTAATTCGCTCCGAGCCTCAGCGGGCCGAGAAGGGATTTGATGGCCTAGCATGACCTTATTTTATCTACTAAACAACCAAATAGTTCATATAAACTATATATCTTGGTCTTATCTAGGCTACCAAATAAACACTAAGTATTTTACCCTAACACAAATTATATCAGCCCATATATTCTAAGGGAATCCACAATAGTCATTCCTTATCTATCTCATCCCTTGACTACTTATAAGTCTCACAACACTTTTTAAAGCCATCCCTTATTTAAGAGTCAACACCTATAACCATTTACTACTTAGCCCATATATTCTAAGGGAATCCACAATAGTCATTCCTTATCTATCTCATCCCTTAACTACTTATAAGTCTCACAACACTTTTCAAAGCCATCCCTTATTTAAGAGTCAACACCTATAACCATTTACATCCCATAACAATATATTTCCTTCATTATTCTTGGCCTAATTGCTTCATTTATACAATTTAATAGTGAAATTAATAAAAGAACACATCAATAATAAAACATAATTTAAAAAATTAAAATGTATAGATTTCTAAAAATAAAAAATCACAAAATTAAATCTAAAAATCAATATCCAGTTACGCAATATCACGAATTTTTTGAAAATCTACAAATATTTACATGCAAATTAATTTTACTAAAATTAAACATATAAACATGATTTTAGAAAAGAAAAACATAAAAGAAAAAAGAATGCAATAGAATGAAGGATTATACACAATAATATATAATTTTTCACTAATTCATGGATCCAACACTAATATTATAAACAATGTGAAATTATTGTTTTGGTTTATTTTAAAAATAGAATTTTAAATAAATAAACACTATCAATTTTTATCATTAAAATCGATTTTTAAAATTAAGTTGTAACATTAAAAAATATCGAAAGTATGGCTCGGTTCACGAATCGTCGTTGAATTATACATTACTAATGGCTTAACACTTTCAACAAATAAAAAATCATGTGAATAGTAAACTTCCTTCTTATAGGAACACGCTATTTGTGGACCCTTTAATTAGGTTTGCCACAAACATATTTTTTTTTTACCAAGACGATTTACACCCAACTTTTCAGACATGCCAAGAGACAAAGGAATGAACACGCTACAATTACCACACCTACCAAATTTAATTTTAGGTGCCCTAAGCTTTATTTAAGGCACGTAAAAAAGTAATTTGGCCTGTTTCATGACTTGATCAAATGGTGGTTTCCTGCGGTGGAAACGGCCCTCCTCTCTGCGGAGGCAGAGGAGAAGCCGTAATCTTGCCGGAAAATCTGGATATCAGAAGCGTTGAACCGGCCGGAGTCATCGGGAAGCCTCATGTAGGCGACAGCCAATTGTGTATCGTCTAACCATGGTCCGGTCAACCCGCTTTGGCCTCCTCCATTTCTGTATTGCACAATTGCTTTGTACACTAATGGAATTAGACCCTCCATTCCTCTCTTTCTCTCTCTCTGACAAGTTAGTTTGTTTTAATTTGGAAGAGGGAAGTGTGGGACTGGGTTTTAAAAAGGGAAGAAGTTGGTTGATGACGTGGCGTAGTGGATTGGGTTGGGGTTGGAGCCAAGCTGTTTACGCTAAGATAAGCAGCTGACAATATTAAGCAATTAACACTTGAGCACGACGACCCTTTATTTGAAAACTATGCCTTAACTACATTCTTTCAATTCATCGCACCAAACTAACCTCAAATACTATATTTTTTTTTTCTTAACGTCGCTTTGTTTGGGAATTGGCAATACATACCTTGCATAAGTATAGTGGCGGTTAATTGTCGGATATAAGACCATACATATCGATGTTTATAATTTCCACACAAATTGTAAAACATTACACTATAACATCATTTTAATTTTCTCGGTGACGTTTCAATTTTTTCCTCATCAAAGTTTGCGAAATATGTTCCTAGAAGACTTCTTTTACTTATGAGCCTTTAAGGCTTCTATAAGTCTACATACAACTATAGAAATATTAAGGGACGAAGCTCCAATGAGGCCCAGGGCGCCTAGGGCATGGGGGCATTGGGCCACTAGGAAAGCTTTACGGAAAGGATACTGTAAGATTTCGGATAAATGAATATGTGCTAAGAATTATACTCCATGTCATATCCATTGTCCATATTTTTATGGAACAGAGGAAGTATTATACTCCCTCCGTCCCGTAAGAATATGAACTCCTTTCTTTTTCGTCAGTCTCACAAGAATATACACTTTCTAATTTTGAAAACTCCATTATCTCTAGTGAGGTGAGACCCATTCTCTACTAACAATACTTTAATTATTGTTTCTTTCTACATCTCTCTTAGTTTACCAATTATACATTTAAACTCGTGTCCAACCTAAAGTATATATATTCTTATGCGATAGAGGGAGTATGATTTATTTGATGTTATGATGAATAGTTGTTAAAAGAGAAATGTTATTAATATCAGTTATGGCAATTATACGGTCATTTTCGCGATATTGTCGTTAATTTTGACGTCAAGATTTTAGCGAAAGTTGTCGTATATATATGTAGTTTCTAACACTCATAATGTGAATATTTATCTCATTACCGTATCAATTTCTCACTGTTCACTGCACTAATGTCACTGCTGTTTACGTAGACAATGATTCCGATGTCAAGAATAGCTCATAATTATAAAAGCGTTGACCCCCAGTAAAAAAAATTCTAGCTTCGTCATTGGAAATATCCGCAATAAAAATAATATATATAGCAATACTATCATGTAGGGCTACCAATGCTCTTTTCTTAATCGCTACAGTTTTGTTGGTTTCTCTATAATCTTTTCCCCTAGCACATGTTAGTGGATTAACAGTTTGACGTGCACTCATTAATTTAATTGATATATACAATCGATTTTCACTTTTCGTGCTTGCCTAGACTTCTAATTTAAATAATCCCAGCCAGTTCACCTTATTGATTAAATATATACATTTCACATATAAATATATTAGTGAAAACAATAGGCGGCCATACGTATGGTGAGGAGTTTAACACCTAATACTGGCTACTTTATTGATTACAAATATTTTATACCAAAACGTGTCAAGTTAACTAACGCGCTTTTCTTCATGTGTGCACGTACAAGAGTTTCATCTTACATATGTGGTTTATATACGATTATCTGTATTCCTACATTTTGAAATGAAAGAATTGCAAATTTAATCTTTATATTTTACCATATGCACTTTTACGAGTCTCGAACTTTAAAACAATTCACACACATGACACATCTATAAATTTTGATATCACTAAAATAAGTAACTTTTATACTTTATGGACTTGTTTTACCTATCATATTTTCTCTCTTATTATTAATGCTTA
Source organism: Salvia hispanica (assembly GCF_029641045.1). NCBI lineage: Eukaryota > Viridiplantae > Streptophyta > Magnoliopsida > Lamiales > Lamiaceae > Salvia > Salvia hispanica. The sequence goes on along the minus strand of NC_142697.1, from coordinate 8,239,617 downwards.
TCTCTCCTCTTCACTTCTCATCAACATAAGTATAAGTTGTTTACACGAGTGTTATGATCAAGTATAAGTTGTTTACACGAGGGTTATGTTTATGATCAATTGCTAACTAAATATCAATCACAGACCAAATCTTAGCCATTAGATTAGGAGATCTAGTGGTTGAAATAATATCACGTGGATTAAATTTTAAAATAACAAAATTATTATAAACTTAAATGGTATTAATATCAATTCTTATAACCACTTTCTCTCTTCTCAAAATCATCTTAAAATTTTAAATTTACGTAACTCGATTTAAAATTATTTTTTCGTAAAAATTTTATCAAATCAAAGGTAAATTTATAAGGATTCTAACAATATCTCAATTGCATATATTCCAACGATGATCGGATGTTGAAATTTTAAAATTTTTATTTCATTTTTCGTATATGTTGATAAGCAGATTTTATGTCAACAAATGAATCAAACAATCTCGCATGTACAATATCAATAAAACTGTGTAAATATTTCTGGTATTTGTGTTGTGATTTTCATGTCACTGTATTGATATTTGTAATACACTATGTTGATATAAAAAAATCGTGAAAATTATTATGTTATAACAGATTAACTATTTTACCATTTTATTGATATTTTATCTATTATTTATTCAAATATGTGAGTTTTAATCTCATCCACTCATTTTAAGATCTAATGGTGCAAGATTGGTCTTAGTTGTGGATTGGATACTATATGCATTTTAACATGACCCGTTTAAATGGTATATATATGGATATCTCATTTATCTGTCGATAAGCGTATGTAATTCAGTGATAAGATTAAAATTGTTCTTAATGTATCGAAATTGAGTTAATACTTATCATCAAGCAGATGAGTTGCACCAAAAAGGTAGCATAAGCCTTAAGCTATAAAGTTCCGACAATGAGTTTTTACCTAATGGCTAATCATCTATCATCCATTATTTTAGTTTAGTTAGCCTGCTTTAAGTAGAGTGTTTAATACTGTAATAAACATTTAAAATTTTTGATTTTTAGTATTTAAGAAAACCCGAATATATTTTACATCATATTTATGTATTGCATATTCATTGATTTGGTTTAATTTAGTACTTTAATGATTTTTGTTATATTAGTGTGGAGTTTGAAATGTGCATAGGAAGGAGCATCTTAGATTGTTGTCGATTGGATGAAAAAGAGATGCACAAATAAGGTGGCAATTGGCAAAGCATGCTAGAGCCTAAGTTATGAGAGTTGAAAAGCGCATTGGTAGCAATTTCTTTTATATTTTATTCGATAAAAAAACACAAGAGATCTTTATATCAATATATTTTGTTTTATTAAGTTTTATAAATTTTTTATAGTATATTCTTTTGATTTAATTTTATACTGTATATTTAGTTTTGTTGGATAACTCTTGAGTTGTTATTTTAATTCAAATAAATAATAGTAGAAAAAATATAAATTTAGTTAACACAAGAAAAAATAATTAAAAGAGTCATAAGGTGGAGGGTTAATAGAAATGAGTCATAAGGTGGAGGGTTATCCACACTTATATAGATTAGATGAGATATTCACTAAGTCGATATGGGACAAGATTTTAGACATTTAACACGCCTCGCACGTGTGGGCCGGGATGACACATCCGCACTCTGTTTTGTTGTTGCTATTCCTGTAGCTGCCCTTGCAACTGATCCCATCTCTGGTCATGCTAACCTTGCCATTGCAACATTCTGATGTTACCATTGTTGTTGTTGTTCCCATCTCTCGTTGCTCTAGGTTTGTAGATGGTCTAGCCCTGCTGCAGATTCCTTAGGCTCCTCTTTCCTCTAACCATGCATCCCCTGCCTTTTGTTTTGTTGAAGATGATAGCAGTAGAAGGTTCGCAACTGCTTGTTGCAGATACTCATCTTCCTCTAGGTTCCTCTCTTTGTCTCTACTTGATGAAATCACTGGACGCGAATCAATGATAGGAAAACTCACAGGGGTCACATGCATCTTCCAAGTGCTAGAGAAAGGGTAGTCAGTGATGATGACATGGCAGTGTGCAGGAGTACCCATAACCCAATTATTCTTATCCCCCCTCCCACGTATTAACATGTGCAAGATTTAATCACCACGTTCATATTATGGATGATGTCGAACGTCAGATAATAATCCCCTGGAACTGACTCATGCACTTTTTATTAGCACTATAAATACATGCAAGTATACAGAGTAGGAATAGTATAGCTAAAGGTTAGTATCGAATATCGATCACAGGGAAAACAATCACAAACTGGCTACCTTCTACTAAATCTCAATTACTATTTGGAAAACCGAAAGATTTTTGAGAATTTTGAAAACAAAGAACAATTGAAAGCAATAAACAACTGATTGCAAATAAATCACGGAGATAAAAATATAGAGATAAGGGAATTCCAGGGATGTGCGTCCACAGTTATGTTTATACAAGTTCCAATTACAATATCCTAGCACAGTTATTACTTTGATAGGATGGGTCACCTAGTTTATGCTCATGCGATGCAAACGTTGATTACTAACATTAGGGTTGTCAATTATAAATATGTAACTCCTAAAAGCTCCTAAGACCCTTGAAAAGTCCTCACTCTTAATTAATAGTGCCGTTTTAAAGGAAGCTAACTGTAGTGTCTACTAAGTGGATCTAACTTGCCAACCTCCTCTCACGATTATGTAGCAAGTTATATTAAATCATCCAAGATTGTGTCACTCAATCATGAAGCTGTTAGAGTTTGTATACTAGAATTCACGTTTTGAGTGATTGAATACTGTATAACTCTTATTTTATTTTCCAATGAATAAAATAAATTATTTTTGTCATAATGTTGTTATGTTTTACATTTAATGGATGTTAATGCATGTTTAAATGTATAAGTTAACTTAACAAAGTCTAAGTCTTTGTTTTAGTAGACCGGTTGTGGGCGGCGTCCACTTTAAGGTAACACGGTCAGTTCTAAACAAAGAAAAAAATGAATTTCACAACCTAGTTGGAATTTGACTATCCATCGAGGAAGGTTGCAATGTCAGTCCGCATATTTCTAAGCATTACTGAAATAAGATGACATTGGTGTGGTATAGCACTGAACGGATCTAATAGCAAGACTTGCCCTTAGGCTATCTACTGAAAGGAAAGGTCTTGATAAATATTTGTTTCTTAATCAATGTAGGTTAGCATTGAGCATACGGTATTGATTATGCATTACTTTGACTTATCAAATGGTGCGAGTTTTTCGTAACCCAATGATCCTGATATATTGGGTAGTGGTGATCAATATCTAGCGGTGCTAGGATTGCTATTATATTGAATCGTGCGCGAGCTGAGTCTCGTTTGATAATGTCCTCAAGAGGAGCGCGGAACAAGGTTTTATTATTCGGAACCTAGCTAGTTGGAGTTTGATTACTCTATGAATAATAACTAAGCGTTTCATGCTAAGTCCACTCTTGGAATTAATAAGAAGTTAATTAATTAAGTCCATAGCAGACATCAATTAATAAATTGACATTTTTAACTTAAGCGCGGGAAATGAAAGTTAAACGGAAACTCGAATTACTTATAATTTCAGATTTGGATGGGGAGAGTTCAATATTACTTCTGTAGTGGCTGCTCGTAATATTCCAATTATAACTTATATTAAATTGTGGGTTCAATTTAATTAGTAAAAAGTAAATTGGATGAGCCCATATCCAAAACCTTCCATAGATCCCTGTCTGGGCCCAAAAGGAACTTAATATAAATAGGAGAATAAAGGAGACATAATCATCACAATTTTTACTTAAAATTTTCAAAAATTTCGACTCCCTCTAGCTGAAGAGGAATTCGAATTCTACTCCTATTCCCAAAAGGATTTCTTCTGTTTTCTTTATTTAAGTCCTAGTATTCTGGTGAGATCAGCCCACACTGATATCGGAGTACAGTTCGGGAACCAGAGAGAAGATTTTTAGTCTAGTATTCAAAGCGTCACGTGGAGAAGCAGCTAGCCATCTTCAATTCTTTGGAGAATTAATAAGGTATTTTTCTTCTCTGTAGAAAAGCATGTTTTAGGTTTTAATATTCTTAAAGCATGATTAATTCAAGTTATGAGCATGATACATGTAAGAATTAAGCGAATAGATTTTGTCTAAATAATATGCTAAATATATCTGATTATTATGTGATTTATTGGTGTGATTAATAATTGTTAAATTATGATAATCCATGCAACACCGCTTCCGCTGCCAGTTCCATCAATTGGTATCAGAGCCAGTCTTTGGCTCTGATTATTTGGATTTAAATTTCGCGAATTTCATGTATGCATGTGTTATTTGATTTCGAAGCATGTTCTTGTTTTATTGTTTATAATTATGCATGATGAACTCAAGAACATTCGAATCAATAGAACTTGAATTATTCGAACACACGAGATGTGCGATCGAAGAGGGTTATCGAATTGAGTGGGAGCCGAGAGTCGACGGTGATGGGGCGACGCGCTGGCGAGCGAGGGCTCGTGCGCGCCGCCGACCAAGACCGCGAAACCTTAGGCGGCGCCCGGTGCGAATCGACGGTGGTGGAGAGTGAACGAGCTCGCTGCTCGTCCGAGAGCAGTGGCTTCTCTCCGCCGCGACGAACCCTAACCCTAGAAACCCTAACCCTAGTCGCCCAGCCCTAGCGGCGCACGATCGAGAGAAGCCACGCCGAGAACGGCGGTTACTGGTTCGCGCGAGGCCGCCGGAGCAGTGGGAGCTCGCCGGAGCTACGTGGCCATCGCTGCGTGGCTGGTTGACGAAGACCGGGGGAGTGTCTTGGCGGTTTTCCGCCGGGAGAGAGGGAGGAGGAAGCAGCGCACCTTCGGGCGCGGGCTGCCAGCGGCGGTCGGGCGGCGAATTCGCCGCCCCGGCGAGCGTCTCCGGGGGATGTCTCCAAATCTTCATCGTGTTGATTCGTGCAAACCCCGAATCACAAGATATTGATGAAAGATTATTTTAATGATTTTATTTAATTCATAAATTAAAAGATATCATTAAAAATAATATTATTTAATGAAAAAAAAAATTTAGGGAAGATTTTAGGAATATTTTGATTTTTTTCTATATCTATGAATATTTTATATCCTAGATGATATAGATAAGAATAATTTAATAGTTTCCTAATTATCATATATATCTAGAATCTTTAATAATATAGATGTATAAGATTACATTAAATAATATAATTTATTTTTCTTCCTAAGCTTGAACTTGGAAACTATATGAATTTAATTTTTCATGACTAATTAAGATTATAAATAATGTACTTTATTTTAGATATATCTTATAGTATGACATGATTAAGGATTAAATTCTAGATTAATAAATTCCTAAACTAAGATACTAAAGATAATAAAAGATTTAATTATCTAGTCAATTAAATACCAACAGAATTTAATTAGTCTTAATCTGCCTTAAGGCTAAAGGATAATTAATGAAAAACCATAACCCAAATATCTAAGCGATAATTATGAACTAAAAGTTTATATATGGTCTCCATCGGTTGGACTGCTAAATATTGTGAAGTTGATTTTCTAATATTTTCGCCACCTACAGAGTAGGGACAATAATCCTACGAAAAACAACAAGTTTATAAGGGCGGACTTCTCACATAATAAATAGAATGAACTAGAAAGTGGTTCCCAATATTATTGCCACCTGCAGAGTGGGGACAATAATCCTAAGGAACTGCGAGTTTCAGGGGTCAATCAGAATTTATGAGATAGCTTGGTTTTGTTGTCAGCACATGAACATTGTTATGGGAGTGTGTTGTAGAAATAAAATTCTGTAATGCTAAATCTGATGGTCGTGCTTAGGCAACATTAGGCGTATTAACCTCCAGAGGAGGATGCAATTGATGTGTCGGTGTTGTGACCAGTAAAATTGTCAAAATTTTAATGCGTATTAACCTCCAGAGGAGGATACAATTTATTAATTTTGCTGTTGTAAGATTTTGAAAAGTTTTATGGTTAATCTACTCAATTTCCTTACATAAGTTTATGACAAATAGTAAATTCTTTTGTTTGCAGTGTGAAGCTACGTCGGGATGTGACAGTACAAGTGTGGTGTGTGTGCAGTATTGCGATATTCAAATAAGGCAGGTTCCCCAGATCCAGCAAGTCCACTAGATCACTTGGTCTAGGAACTCGTAGGTTGTGCGGAATCCCGGTCGTCGGACACACAAGTACTTCCCCGCTTCAAAAACCCTCAACCACTTTACCAAACCTAGTATAGGGAAGTAGGGATCGATCCCACAGAGAAGGATGCGTAAGACTCGTAATCAAGGATTTGGGAGTATTTTTGGTGTTGGCTGCTGCCACGCATTTTCTTGGGTTGAGGAAAATTAAAATTAACTTGACTTGGGAATATTAGAAAGAAACTTAACCTAACAGCTAGACCTAGGAGATAAATCTACGGTGGGACCACATCTAAAAAAAACAGAGTACGACTGGAAAGTGGCAGAATAACTAACTCTCGTACTAACTGACAGTGACATTGTCTTCTACAACCAAATTCGCATAAAAAACTTCTGGAGAAAACACATACGCAAATAAAAAACAGGGCTACTAACTTGGAATCAAATCTATGCATAAATAACGAAGAACTTAACAGATCTGCATACCTAGACGAAGGGAAATAGAAAACAAAGGAAATAAAACAAGTCTATCCACTACTGTTTCTTTCACACGCCAAAACCAACTTCAGACGCTAAATCCACTCCGGATCCAAGCGTCCGACACGGACTCCAAATAGAAGAAATTCTCCATCATGTCAGATTTACAAATTAAAGCTCCGAACACTCAATCAACCACAGATCTGTCACTCAATTCCACATCAAACACCTCAATAACGAAATAAGCAGAGATCGACATAGCAATTTAAGAACTACGCTAACAGTAGAGAGATCTAAGCAAAAGTAACTTGAAATTAAACAGCTAAACTCAGATCCATGAGCGATAAGCAGTTAAACATCATCAACATCAAAGTCGACTCCCAAAAGTGAAGTTCGACGGTGGAAACTAGCAAAAACAGCTGAAATTAAAACAATTGTATCTTCGCCTCACTGGGACGGTGTTACCAAACTCGAGATCTTAAGAAAGTACTCCCCCCTATCACGATTATCCCCCGAATGTTTCCCAAGTGTGTGTGTAAATGTATGAGCTAAGAAGAGTGAAAAACTATCCCGTTACGCTGCATGCTCCTCTCTATTTATAGGCGCTTTAGTGGGTCCAGCGAGGTATTGATAATGACTTTGTTGCCCTCAGCTGTAGCGATTTTCTTCACACACCTGGCTTAGGAAACGTGTTAGACCCAACAATTTCTAACATTTTTTTTGCACATTACCGATGCATGAAATTAGCCTTATCAAACTACTCACACTTAAACCATACTTGTCCTCAAGTATAAAGACAAGAAAAGAAAAAGAATAAGGCAAATTTCAAGCGAGGTTATCTCTTGACCGACTCCTAAACCTAGACTCAAGAAAAACTAAGAAATATAAGAAAATCACACAAACACGCAAAACACATATATACATGAGCTAGTTTCAATTTTAGGCATCTGTCCCCACAAGATTAAGGTCATTCCAATAGTTTGCACTCCTCCAAATAGGCCTTTTCCCTTCCTTTACCTAGCCAATCTGTCAGTTTGTCAAGATAGCTCTCTACTTACCCAATTGTTGGGTTCACTCGATCACTCATTCCTCACCAGGGATGTTAGGATCGATTCTCTCTTAAGTTAATGCTACACCACTGAAGCGTTGGGTTATGAGAGTTTTCTCCTTTCTGGGTCAGGCTATCATTATTCCTGTTTTAGACCATTCCCCCCTCTGGACTTCGTCCAGCTTATTCCTCCTCTTTCTTTTTATTTTTTTTTATTTTTTTATTTTTTTCTCTTCCCCCTTTTTTTTTCTCAACATCTGGACTTTGTCCAGCTTATTCCTCCATTTTTTCTCTGGACTTCGTCCAGCTTATACCTTCATAACCCAATTCCCCCTTTTTTTCTTTCTCCTTCATAGCTCTTCTTCCCTAAGCATTCAGTGGTGGCCCTTAAACATTTGTTAGCTCAAAGTTATCTGAGGTTTATAACTCACTATATAATAGGGCTTCACAACTAAGTAAGTAGAGGCATTCTCCGTCATTCTTGCTTCATTCAAATTAACTAGGCTCATTTAAGGAAAAAGCTTCTAAGTTGAAATGCCTCCTATCTTCAATTACTTTCACTAAGGGAATCATGCCGTATTAAATCCATTGGCTCATGTGACATAACTTAAAACTAACAAACTCTTAACATGTAATACGGGTAATGCATTGACTCCCTAAGCCATCGTCGTGAAGGGGGGAACAGAGAGATCAATGCAAAACTAAAATCATAAAACTTCTCACACTTAGACCAAGCAATGGGCTAAGTGGGAGAAAGACACAGAAAAACATAGAAAAACAAATAAAACAATAGAAAACACGAACTTCTCACACTTAGACCACGCAGTGGGCTAAGTGGGAGAAGATATAACAAATGTTAAACACATAAATAACAGGTAGACAATAAAAAAAAAACAAAAAGAACGAAAAATAAAAGTTACTTGGTCAAGAGATGTTTGATCATTTCTGGGGCTGGCTCCCTCGGGAGCCAGACTGGGGTGGGACTCCGGGGCGGGTTACTTTCACCTTCTTCCTAGCTGGCTGCTCCAGCTCTTCGTCCTTCTGCTCTGGGATTTCCGGTACTGACTTTCTCACGATCAATTTTGATTTTGGTGGGGCTGGAATTTGCACGGGAATGGTCGGGGAGATCATCTGAAGCGACTGCTGTGGTCGCTTGACGGAGGGACTGCTATGGGTGGGCTGCCTGACTTCACTGCTGGACCCAGGAGTTGTCCTCAACTGGGTCAAGGGGAGCGTCTGCTGCATCCACTTCAACATTTTCATTGAAAGCTCCACCGCTTCCGTCATCCTATCATTCTGTTTGGCACATTTCACTGCCAAATCAACAATATTTCCCCTCAGGGTCTGCACTGTCTCCCGATTCCCCATCAATTCGTTCCTTATCCCACCGAGTTCCTTCATCATATCCTTCCGCATTATCTGCATCTCTTTTTTCATGTCCTGGACTTCCTTCCGCAGCTCCTCGATCTCTTCACTTGGGATGGCCTCTTCTGCTTCCTCCTGCTCCGCCTTCACCTTGTCTCCTAAAGAATAGAAGAGAGTTTTGGTGCCTTGAGTTTGTAGCAACCCCTTGTTGAAGAAATAATCAACACTGAACACCTCTGGGGGGTCGCACATGACTACAAGTGGAGCAGCCTTGGCAATTTTCATTTCTATATTCCTCTGGAGGTAAGCGCCGATGAGGTGGCAGGTGTACATATGACGTCCTGGGTTTCTCGTCATCTGGTGGCACGCCTGCGCCATCTTATATCCGAGGTGCACCTTAACACCCTCTGCCATGCACCAAGTGAAGTAGAGATCGGTAGTAGTGAGGGCTGAATTCGCACTGCCCATCAAATTGTAACTGATAAATGTTTGAGCAAAACGGAGGATCCGATCTTAAATGTGGGAGGCCTTGGAGTAGCTTGATTTGAACGCCCCTGATTTAGAGTGCGTGACCAGTTCCCATGCTGTCTGGACTTTGAACCCAGGTGTGTTCTTTGGCATCCCCACCATCCTGTCGTTCCAAGCCCCCTCTTCATCTTCTTCCTTAGTGAACAACCCCATCCGTAGGGACCACTCCCTAATGCTCAACTCGTGTTCCTGATTGAAGAGTCTGAATGTGATGGAATCTGCGTCCAGGTCTGAGGTATTCTTCAAACGAAAAGTGGAGAAAAACTCCCTTGCCAGATCCACTGGTACTCTCTCTTGGCTGTGCTGCAACAGCCACTCAAACCCTATTGCCTAGATATAGGTGCGAAATTCTTTGTCACATGCAATTATCTTGAGCTCCCTCTTGCTATACTGTTTTCCCGACTTGGCCATTTTTCCTGCGCTGCATCGTTCCTTGTACGCCGCGATTCTTTTCTGGTCGTCAATCTGTCTCATTTCCTCCAGCAAGCTCTTGGTCAGCCAAATCACGAGGCGTCCGGGAATTGGCTCTTCCTCAACCTCCTCAGAGTTATAGCTTGGCTCAGGGATGGGCTCCTCGTGCTCGTCGAGAAGGGTTTCCTCGGTCTCAGGGGAAAGGGGTTCCTCGACCTCCTGGACGGAGGGAGCTTTCCTTGACCGGGTAGATGCAGTCGCCGGCGCCTTTCCTTTTCTTGCTCTCTTCTTGGCCAAGCGCGCCTTTGTCTCTGTCGCTTCAGGTATGAAGTCATCAACTTCGTCAAGGAGGCTTCTCCTGGTGCGCCTCCTTTCGGCCCTTTCATCAATCTTGGGCTCACTTGTTTCCTGGTCATCAACCAGGTCCACGATCAATTTCAGCCCTTCCTCGGGCTCCGGTACCTCCGTCGAATGTAGATCCGACTCCGCCAACAGCTTTTCTGGGGTTTCCCCCTCTCCAATCAACATTGGGGTTGCCCCCTCGATATAGATGGGGTTCTCCCCCCTGACATCTCCTGGAATAGGGGTTTCCCCCTCAGCGATTCTCTCCAAAGTAGGGGTTTCCCCCTCAGTAGTTGTTTCAAACATAGGGGTCTCCCCCTCAGCAGCCTTCTCAAACACAGGGGTCTCCCCCTCAGCAATATCAACAGAAACCGGGGTTTCCCCTTCACGAACTTCAAACACAATAGGGGCTTCCCCCTCATATATTTCAACAGCAATAGGGGTTTCCCCCTCAAGAATTTCATCAGCAATAGGGGTTTCCCCCTCATACATTTCCCTACCCTCAAGATTAGGGTTCTCCGGTACCTTACCTTCTGTCTCCTTCAAGGTCTCGTCATGCGTCTGTTCACCGTCCTCCGATTGCCTGTGTAAAGCCTCCTCTTTCTCTGCTACTTGCGAAATGGCCTTTGCATGCGGCGGTTCCGCGACTTGCGATCTTGTTTCAGAGAGACTTGCCGGTGTCGCGGCCGAATCCGCCGGAATTGGCAGTGACGGTACAGTCGGCGCAGACGACATCAGACTGGCGGCGAATAGGGCGTACACATCCTTCGCTTTCTCTATGCTTCCCACCTTCTGTGTCAATTCGGCCAACAAAGTGGGGTCATACTTAGTTCCCTTGGTAGAATCCATCGGTTTAGATCTGAAAAGGAAGACGAAAAGAACTGGGCGATTTTGTTGTTAGGGTTTCGTCCGTCTTTTAGAGAGAGAAGTGAATGAAGAGAGAAGGAAGAGCAAACTCAATTTTTTTTTTGTCTAATGAGGAATGATAGAGAGAGAAGGACGACGGTTGCCTTTTCTGGTGAAAAGATGGTGCGGTTGCAGGCGTGATGTAAGCAACCGTACATCTCCCATAATTATCAGCCAGAATTTGAAATTCAAAATATCCTTTCCCTCCTTGACTCCTTCCTTCAGGGTCTCTCCTGGCGAATCCCCTCGACCATGCCCTACAAAATAAAATTTGAAGATTCCAGACCCCTGGGTCTAGGTTAGGACATACAATACGAGTTCCCCTAGGAGTCTGGTGCTTCGAAATTATATACACATAAATACACATTTTTTTCATTTTGTTTGATTGTTTTTTTTTTTTTTTTTTTTTTTTTAGAGAATGATTAAACTATTTACATGTTGTATTTCCGAGATTCCCTGGGTCAGTTGTGAATTTCCAAAATTATCAACTTACCCCTTGACCCAGGAATTCATCGGAAATTACCCTCGTCCTTTTAGGCAATAATAGGGAGTGTGTGTAGTGGAATCTCGTCCACAACACACAACTCGGAATTATCCCTATAGACTTTCACTCTATGACCGTTTACAAGGAAAGGAACAGAGTTTGGAGCACTTCCCTGGATCTCTACTGCTCCATTTGCTCGGATGCCAACGATGGTGTATGGGCCAATCCATTTAGACTTCAGTTTCCCTGGCATGAGCTTAAGCCGAGACTGAAAAAGGAGCACTTTCTGTCCCACATGAAGTTCCTTGACCCGAAGGTTTTTATCGTGCCATAACTTCGTTCTTTCTTTGTACCACATGGCAGATTCAAACGACTCCAGCCGAAGTTCCTCCAACTCTTGCAATTGCAACTTCCTCTCTTCTTCGCATGCTATCGGCTTCATGTTCAGTTCCTTCACTGCCCAGTACGCCTTGTGTTCAATTCCTACAGGCAAGTGACACATCTTACCAAACACAAGTCTGTAGGGTGACATTCCAATAGGTGTTTTAAAAGCAGTTCTGTAGGCCCACAATGCGTCCCCTAGTCTTTTGCTCCAGTCTTTCCTTGACGGATTAACTGTTTTCTCCAATATCGCCTTGATCTCGCGATTAGAAATCTCTGCCTGGCCATTAGACTGAGGATGGTAAGGAGTTGACACTCGATGGTGTACATCATATTTCTTCATCAAAGCCTCGATGGTGCGATTACAGAAATGTGTTCCTTGGTCTGAGATGATGGCTCTAGGAACTCCGTATCTGTTGAAAATGTTATCCTTGAGAAATTTCGCCACCTCCTTTGATTTGCAAGTTGTGGTGGCCTTGGCTTCTATCCACTTAGATACATAATCCACTGCAACCAATATGTAGGTATTCCCACATGATGACGGAAACGGTCCCATAAAGTCCATTCCCCATACATCAAAAATTTCGCACACGATCACTGGGATCAGAGGCATCTCATCTCTCCTTGAAATTCCCCCTGTCTGTTGGCATCTCTCACAACACTGGCAGAATTCGAAAGCATCCTTATTCAATGTTGGCCAATAAAATCCATTGTCTAGAACCTTCCTCGCTGTTTTCCTTGGCCCAAAGTGGCCTCCACATGCTAACGCGTGGCAATGATTTAATACATCCCTTTGTTCCCATTCGGGAATGCAGCACCTAATCACTTGATCTGAGCACATTTTCCATAGGTAAGGATCATCCCAAAAATAAAATTTGGATTCGCTTCTAATCTTCATCCTCTGGGCCCGGAAAACTTCTTCTGAAACCGGCATCTCTCCTGTGACCAAGTAATTGGCTAGATCAGCAAACCATGGTTCTGCATTCAGCGTGCGCTTCCCTTTATCTGATTCCCCTAGACCGGTCAGAGCCAAAACTGCTTCCCAGTCAGGTGGTCTAGGAAATTTCTCCAAAAGGTACAAATGGTCCTCGGGAAAGGCATCGAGTATAGCCTCTTCTGTTTCCCCTTGGAAGATTCTGCTCAAATGATCTGCTACCCTATTCTCCGTTCCTCTTTTATCTCGTACTTCCCAATCGAATTCTTGTAGATGCAACACCCAACGGATTAACCTTGGCTTCGACTCCTTCTTAGCCAGTAAGTATTTTATTGCTGCGTGATCCGTGAAGACTATAACCCTTGACCCAAGAAGGTAGGGTCGGAATTTTTCAAAGGCATACACGATGGCTAACATTTCCTTCTCCGTGGTGTCATAATTCTTTTGAGCTTAATTTAGTGTTTTGGAAGCATAGAAGATCACATAGCTTTTTCCATCAATTTTTTGTCCTAAGACAGCTCCCACAGCGAAATCGCTCGCATGACACATTATCTCGAAAGGATTGTTCCAGTCTGGTGCCCTGATTATTGGTGCTGATACTAACCTGTCCTTAAGCAGCTGGAACGCCCTCTCACATCCTTCGTCAAAGACGAATTCAACATCATTTTGTAACAACCAAGTGAGTGGTTGCGCGATTTTTGCAAAATCCCTTATGAACCTCCTATAGAACCCTGCATGGCCTAGGAAACCTCTCACCTCTTTTTGATTCGTAGGGTATGGTAATTTTGATATCACATCCACCTTCGCCTTGTCTACCTGGATACCCCTCTCAGAAACCACGTGACCTAGGACAATGCCTTCAGTCACCATGAAGTGGCACTTCTCGAAGTTCAACACTAAATGCTTTTCCTGACATCTCTGCAACACTAGATCTAGGCTGGCTAAACAAGCATCAAATGAGTTCCCATAGACGGTGAAATCATCCATGAATATCTCAATGCATACTTCCAACAGATCCGAAAAAATGCTCATCATACATCGTTGAAAAGTCCCCGGTGCATTACACAATCCAAACGGCATTCTTCGGTATGCATATGTACCAAAAGGGCACGTAAAAGTGGTCTTCTCTTGATCCTCCGGATTAACGTAGATTTGGAAATATCCGCTGTATCCGTCAAGGAAACAAAAATACTGTTTGCCTACCAATCTTTCCAACATCTGATCAATGAAAGGCAAAGGAAAATGATCCTTCTTTGTGGCTTCATTCAACTTCCTGTAGTCGATGCACATCCTCCACCCTGTCACTAATCTGGTGGGTACCAATTCATTCTTCTCATTTTTGACGACTTGTATCCCAGACTTCTTTGGTACCATATGGACAGGACTGACCCACTCACTGTCAGGAATGGAGTAAATGATTCCTAGAGCAAGCAACTTCAATACCTCCTTCAAGACTTCCTCTCGCATGTTTGGGTTCAGCTTCCGTTGTGCATCTCGATGAGCCTTTGCACTTTCTTCCAAACGGATGTGGTGCATGCAAAGATCTGGACTTATTCCCACCAAATCTGAGAGAGTCCATCCTATTGCCTTCTTGTTCCTTTTAATGACCTCTAACAACTCCTTCTCCTGTTCCTTGGTCAAGTTGCTGTTGACTATTACTGGAAATGTCTCGTCCTTCTCCAAGTAAGCGTACTTAAGGCCTGGTGGGAGTGTTTTCAGCTCTTTTTTCGTTCCATTTGTCTCCTGGGGCAAGGGATTTTTTTCTGAATTTTCTGGTGAAGTCTCTTTCCCTAACCCAGGAGATTTTTCCAAACTGGCCACATAAGCCGATCCCTTGGACCTAGCTGATTCCGGGTTCCTGCAGAATTCCATTATGGCCTCCATGAGCTCTTCATCTGTCAATTCCTCTGTGTTCACTGCTGCACACCATCCCACAACTTCTTTGTCAATCGAATGGCTCAACTCTGAGTTATCAATCTGTTCCTGTATCAATTCTGTCTCAAGATATTCTTGGACTAAAGGGTTAATAACATCAATAGCATAGATATTCTCAACATCCAAAGGTCTTTTCATCCCCTCATCTATGCTAAAGGTGTATTTTTCCCCATTATAGTCCAAGCAAATTGTTCCATCAAACACATCGATAATGGTCTTAGCCGTACGCAAAAATGGCCTCCCCAAAAGTACCCCACTGGACTCAGCAGACTCATTATCATTCATCTTGATCACGTAAAAATCAGCAGGATATAGAAACTCATGCACCTTGACTATAATATTTTCCAACACTCCTTCAGGGCAAATGCAAGTTCTATCTGCTAGCTGGATTACTACTTTGGTATCAACCATTCTTACCCCAGTTAACCTTTTATAGATTGAAAGAGGCAAAACATTTATTGGCGCCCCTAGATCACACATGGCATGCTCAACCTTGATATCCCCTAAAGAAATAGGTAATGTAAACATACCTGGGTCCGTGCATTTTGAGGGCATCCTTCCTTTTTGTATCACAGCAGACACAGTTTCTCCAATCACAATCTTCCCATCTAGTTTGGTTTTCCCTGCAATAAACTCCTTGATGAACTTACTGAAGGTGGGCATTTTCAAGGCTTGCAAGAATGGCAAGTTGATTTCCAACTTGCTGAAAATCTCCATGAGATCCTCTGTATCATCCTTTTTCTTCTTCGCCTCCCCACGATATGGAAATGGTTTTGCTCGCTTTACTGCGTTTGTGGACGTCCCAGCCTGGGTTTCATCAACTCCCTTGTTTCCTTCCTTACTTACTTCCTCAGGTTCGGGGTCTAGGAAGAACGGGTCCCTTGGTCGAGGTAGAGATCCCCCTAAATCTTCCTTCTGGGGGTCTCTCTGAACAATGATCCCCCTTGGTTCAGCGCCTCCTTCTTGCTGTTTCTGACTCTGTTTCCCTTCTTTGGCTTGCATAGGCGCTTCCTCATCAGCTCCCAACGTTGGCCCTTCATAACCCCGCCCAGATCTCAAAGTAATTTGACTAATATTTGCCCGATCTGGCGGTTTGACGGTAGCAGGAAGTTTACCTTCATTCCCTCGCATCTCGTTCAGAGATATTGCGATCTGGGAAAGTTGTTTTGCCATCATGTCCATGGCGGCTTTTTGCTCTGACTGAGCATCTTGTAACTTGTGCACCATGTCATTGTTGGAATGTAGGTTACCTTGCATGAACTGCTGTGAATTTACCAAATCATGGACCATGTCATCCAAACTCCGTTGTGGTCTGAAGTTGAATTGACCAAAATTTTGTCCTTGACCTTGGTTCTGTCGAAAATTTCCTTGATGATTATTGTATTGGTTACTCGACCCTTGATTGTTGTACTGGCCACCAGACCCTTGATTGTTGTACTGGCCACCAGACCCTTGATTCCCTTGATGGTTCTGTTCGGAATTCTGAAAATTGCCTTGGTTATTCCTTTGGTGAGGTGGCACATAGGAGTTTCCTGGGTTGTTTTGATTTTTGTTTCCCTAATTAGCTTGATCCTGATTCCTGTATCCCAGCTGCAATTGTCCTTCTTTTCCCTTCCCTGGCCAATTGGACTGCCTCTCCGGAGGGTGTGCAAAATTCGTGAGCTGCAAGGGAGGTGGCTGGCTTTGATCATGGTCAGTCCATCTGAAGTTTGGGTGAGTCCTCCATGGAGCGTCCCTCTGTCTCCCTTGATTCCAACTTCCATCGGGATTCCAACTTCCCATCGAACTTGCTTGAGCGTGGCACTCTCCTTCGTAGGGTTGGCTGTAGTATGGTTGCAGTTGCCTTTCCTCTTGACCAAGGGATTTCTCATTTTCCACTGGGGCATGCGGATTGCATTTCTCGATCGCACTTAGCAAGGCCTTTTCCAGTTTATCAATCCTATCTTCCACCTTCTTGTCTTCTTGATCCATCACTACATTAGCTGATCCTCTCCTCAATATGCTTCGCGGGTTATCATAGGCCTTCTTTGCCTCAATCAATCTCCCTGGCGTTTCCCTGGCTTCACTTGCTTTGTTCTTAGTAAAATTTCCCCCGCTCGAGGAGTTCATCAAGTCCTTTGATTCAGGGTTTGCACCTTCATAGAACAAATAGTAAGTCTCCGCTTCTATCATCCTGTGGTTTGGACAAGCATCCAGCAGCCCCTTGAAGCGGGACCAATAAGAACTTAGGGACTCATCGTATTCTTGTTTGCACTCCTGAATCTCCTTCTTCAAGGCATTCGTCTTATTAGATGGAAAAAAGTAATCCAAAAATTCCAGTTTAAAATCCTTCCACGTGTTGATCGAGTCCGGTGGAAGCCTCAGCAGCCAAGTGTTCGCCTCCCCTTTGAGAGCAAACGGAATTGCTCGAAGACGGTAGTCCTCTTCTGTTGCCTCGTTGGGTCGCTTTTGAATGCTGCATAGTTTACTGAACTCGTTCAGAAATTCATAAGGGCATTCATTCCTACGCCCAGAGAAAGTAGGTAGAACTCCAAGCACATTTGTTTTGAAGTCGATCGACTTCCGTCGTGGATTCGAAACTATAGCATGAGCGGGTTCACCGTCAAGATGTGCGGTGAGCGACCCTATTTCCGGATCGGGGTCTAGAAGATGAGCCATATCTGGGTCCTTCTCCTCCTCGGTCTTGGATTGCTCTGGTTCTGTGGATGTCCCTGGATTCTCCTCTGTCGATGAATTCCACTCCTTTTCACTTTCTGACTCGTACGGGAATGGATCTTCCGTTCTCAATCCTGATCTAGTAGTGATGGTAAATGTAGATTGCTTGATTCGCCACTCGTACTGGCCACTCCCTGCTCCAGATGAACTTGCCCAACTTCCAGATTGGAAGCCCGCTTTCATAAACTGTCAGGGAGAAAGAAAATAACAAAAATTAGAATATTTACACCAAATCCTTAATAACAGCAAACGCCATCCATCCCCGGCAACGGCGCCACTTGAAGCTACGTCGGGATGTGACAGTACAAGTGTGGTGTGTGTGCAGTGTTGCGATATTCAAATAAGGCAGGTTCCCCTGATCCAGCAAGTCCACTAGATCACTTAGTCTAGGAACTCGTAGGTTGTGCGGAATCCCGATCGTCGGACACACAAGTACTTCCCCGCTTCAAAAACCCTCAACCACTTTACTAAACCTAGTATAGGGAAGTAGGGATCGATCCCACAGAGAAGGATGCGTAAGACTCGTAATCAAGGATTTGGGAGTATTTTTGGTGTTGGCTGCTGCCACGCATTTTCTTGGGTTGAGGAAAATTAAAATTAACTTGACTTGGGAATATTAGAAAGAAACTTAACCTAACAGCTAGACCTAGGAGATAAATCTACGCTGGGACCACATCTAAAAAAAATAGAGTACGACTGGAAAGTGGCAGAATAACTAACTCTCGTACTAACTGACAGTGACATCGTCTTCTACAACCAAATTCGCATAAAAAACTTCTGGAGAAAACACATACGCAAATAAAAAACAGGGCTACTAACTTGGAATCAAATCTATGCATAAATAACGAAGAACTTAACAGATCTGCATACCTAGACGAAGGGAAATAGAAAACAAAGGAAATAAAACAAGTCTATCCACTACTGTTTCTTTCACATGCCAAAACCAACTTCAGACGCTAAATCCACTCCGGATCCAAGCGTCCGACACGGACTCCAAATAGAAGAAATTCTCCATCATGTCAGATTTACAAATTAAAGCGCCGAACACTCAATCAACCACAGATCTGTCACCCAATTCCACATCAAACACCTCAATAACGAAATAAGCAGAGATCGACATAGCAATTTAAGAACTACGCTAACAGTAGAGAGATCTAAGCAAAAGTAACTTGAAATTAAACAGCTAAACTCAGATCCATGAGCGATAAGCAGTTAAACATCATCAACATCAAAGTCGACTCCCAAAAGTGAAGTTCGACGGTGGAAACTAGCAAAAACAGCTGAAATTAAAACAATTGTATCTTCGCCCTCACTGGGACGGTTTTACCAAACTCGAGATCTTAAGAAAGTACCCCCCCTATCACGATTATCCCCCGAATGTTTCCCAAGTGTGTGTGTAAATTTATGAGCTAAGAAGAGTGAAAAACTATCCCGTTACGCTGCATGCTCCTCTCTATTTATAGGCGCTTTAGTGGGTCCAGCGAGGTATTGATAATGACTTTGTTGCCCTCAGCTGTAGACTCCCCCGTCACGCCAATTTTCCTTGTAAATCCTGCTCATTTCGTCCTTTTGTCTCGCTAGACCATCTCCTTCATTACTTCCTTGATCTAGCGATTTTCTTCACACACCTGGCTTAGGAAACGTGTTAGACCCAGCAATTTATAACATTTTTTTTGCACATTACCGATGCATGAAATTATCCTTATCACAGTGCAATAAAATCCGTCAAGATGTCTTTTAATCCCCTTTCTGCCATTCTCAATGAAAACAAACTCGAAGGCCAAAATTACATAAAATGGAAACAAAACTTGGATATTGTTCTCACAACCGAAGAGTACAAGTTTGTGCTCACTACTCCACGCCAAGCCATGCCGGCAGCTAATGCCGCGCAAGCACTGCAGGATGCGCATAGACAGTGGCATAAGGCGAATGAGATGGCTAAGTGCTACATGTTGGCTTCTATGTCATCAGTACTCAAGCATCAGCATTCTGCCATGGAAACTGCCGCCGTGATTATGACAAATCTCGCAAATCTTTTTGGTACTCAGAATCGAACGGCTAAGTCTCAAGCCTTTCGGGGTATCATGACGAAGACAATGAAGGAAGGCTCGTCAGTGAGGCAACACGTCCTCGAGATGATGAGCCACCTTAACCAGATTGAGGTTTTGGGAGGGACGATAGATCCCGAGTCCCAGGTTACTATAATCCTTCAAAGTCTTCCCCCTAGCTTCCAGCAATTCAAACTCAATTTCGAGATTAACAAACATAATTACACTTTGGCTGAGCTGGTGACTGAACTTCAGTCGGCGGAGGACCTTATGGTTCAAGCTAAGGTAGCTATGCTGAGTTTGGCGCCTAATTCCTCTGGCTCTAAGCCTCGCGCGGGAAAGAAAAAGGCACCGAACCCAGTGGCAGCTAAGAATACTAAGGGAAAGAAGAAGAAGCAGGGTGACAAGAAGCCTACTGGAAAGTGCTTCAAGTGTGGAGAGAAAGG
Source organism: Salvia hispanica (assembly GCF_029641045.1). Lineage (NCBI taxonomy): Eukaryota > Viridiplantae > Streptophyta > Magnoliopsida > Lamiales > Lamiaceae > Salvia > Salvia hispanica. The sequence continues at coordinate 8,219,441 of NC_142697.1, read as the reverse complement.
TCATTGGAAGCCAGATTGTCCTAAGAAGAGCAAGGCTACATGTATGCACCATGCTCTAGTAGTCAAGTCATGTTTGCTTCGACATCTACTCATAATTGGGTTATTGATACTGGAGCAACTGATCATATATGTTTTGATCCTGACTTAATGCAGGTGACAAGACGGTTACATGATCGTGAGATCGAAGTCCAGCTGGGCGACGCTACGAAAGTGGCGGCCGTTGCAGTGGAAGACGTTTATTTACGTTTTTCTAGTGATAGATTTTTTATTTTGAAGAATGTTTTATTGATACCTTCTTTTAGAAGAAATTTAATTTCAGTTTCTAAATTGTCTTTTGATGGATATTCGATTTCTTTTAATGACAATTGCGTCATTAAGAAATATGGTTCTTATATCTGTCGTGGTATCATGGAAAACAATCTGTACACAATCACTTCTACACAATTTAATCAACGTATATCAGAACTCAATGCTACATCGAAAATTTCTAAGAAAAGAAAAGAACCTTCAAGTTCAATGAATAAAATGTACTTATGGCACCTTAGACTTGGTCATGCCAACGAAAGAAGAATTCATGCGATGGTTGATCAAGATCTTATCAAAGGTCTTGAAAAGGAACCATTTTCGAAGTGTGAATCCTGTCTCGAAGGCAAGATGACTAAGAGACCTTTTAGGTCAAAGGGGAATAGGGCCAAGGAAGTACTTGAGCTCATTCATGCTGATGTGTGTAGACCAATGTCAACCGAGGCAAGGGGCGGTTTTCGATAATTCGTCACCTTTATAGATGACTTCTCGAAAATTGGATACATCTATTTGATGCGCTACAAGTCTGAAACTTTTGACAAGTTCAAGGAGTATAAGGCTAAAGTAGAGACGCATCATGGTAAGAGTATCAAATGCCTGCGATCTGATCGCGGAGGCGAATACCTAAGTGCCGAATTTTTGGACTACTTATCAGTGGCGGGAATTCAATCCCAAACGACTGCGCCGGGCACACCCCAGCATAATGGCGTAGCTGAAAGAAGGAACAAGACCTTATTGAATATGGTCCGCTCGATGATGAGTTATGCACGGTTACCTATTTCGTTTTGGGGGCATGCTTTGCTATCACCAAACTATCTCTTAGACCACTTACCTTCTAAATCAGTTCTTACTACCCCATATGAGTTGTGGAATGGGCGAAAGCCCAATCTGGAACATCTCAGAGTGTGGGGGTGTCCGGCCCATGTATTGGAAAAGGATCCAACTAAGCTGGAATCTAGGACGGAGGTATGTGTGTTTATAGGATACCCCCAGAGGAACGAAAGCTTATGAGTTCTATAGTCTCCGAGATTAGAAAGTAATTGTGAGCACTCATGCCACATTCTTGGAGGAAGACTTTGTAATGAATCATAAGTCCAGCAGTGAGATAGCTCTTGAAGAGCTAACTCCAGTCATGACTTCCATTAACCAAGAACAATTACCTACTGTAACAACAATTCCAGAAACTTCAACTAATACTCCAGATGTTGTAGTGCCGCGTCGCAGTGGGAGGGTCTCGCATGAGCCCGATAGATACATTGGTTTGGGAGAGTGTATGGATCACTCCTCAGACAGCAATGTACTTGATCCCTGGAACCTTGCAGAGGCGCAGGCAGATGTCGATCATTGCGAATGGGTGAAAGCAATGGATTCGGAACTACAATCAATGGTAGACAAAGACTTCTATGATTTGTCTGTCCTACCCGAAGGTTGTACTGCCATTGGGAGCAAGTGGATATACAAACGTAAACATGGACCCGATGGACGAGTTAAAGTCTTCAAGGCAAGACTAGTGGCTAAGGGGTACACCCAAAAGGAAGGCATCGATTACGATGAGACCTTCTCCCCAGTGGCCATGCTCAAATCAATCCGTATAATTTTGTCTATAGCCGCTTACATGGATTGGGAAGTATGGCAGATGGACGTTAAGACTGCATTTTTAAACGGAAGTCTTGAGGAGACCATCTACATGGAACAACCCGAAGGCTATGTGGTAAAGGGCAAGGAACACATGGTTTGGAAGCTTAAGAAGGCCAGATATGGCCTCAAGCAAGCATCTAGATCATGGAACCAGTGTTTCGATCAAACCGTACAAAAGTTTGGATTCGAAAAATGCCCTAATGAAAGCTGCGTGTATAAGAAGGTTGAAAAGGAAAATGTTGTGTTCTTAGTTTTGTATGTAGATGACATTCTTCTAATTGGAAATAATAAAAAGATGTTGTCATCAGTGCGAACTTGGTTGTCCAGCCAGTTCGAGATGAAAGATATGGGTGATGCGGGACACATTCTCGGTATTAAGGTTCTTAGGAACCGTGCAAAGAGAATGTTGTGCTTATCCCAAGAATCTTACATCGACACAATACTTGGACACTTTAGCATGCAAGATGCCAAGAAAGGTTTCCTACCTTTTAGACATGTCATCCATTTATCTCAAGAGATGTGTCCTAAGACAACATCTGAGATAGCAGAGATGAGAAGAATACCATATGCCTCGGCAGTTGGTAGTCTCATGTATGCTATGCTTTGTACTAGACCTGATATTTGCTTTGCTGTTGGCATGGTAGCAAGATATCAATCAAATCCCGGCCAAGGACATTGGACTGCCGTAAAGAACATACTCAAGTACCTTAATCGGACTAAGGACTATGTTCTAGTTTACAATGCAACCGAGCTCTGTCCTTTAGGATATACAGATTTTCAAGCTGATGTAGATTCGAGAAAATCAACTTCCGGATATGTGTTTACCTTATGAGGTGGAGCTGTAATTTGGAAGAGTGTAAAGCAGAAATGCATTGCAGACTCTACCATGGAAGCCGAGTATGTGGCCGTTTCGGAGGCTGCAAAAGAGGCTGTATGGCTTAAGAACTTCCTTCTGGACTTAGGTGTGTGGAGGGATCAGGTTTGTTTCCCTAGTTTTTCGTATGTAAAATTGAGTGTATCCAACTGATCAGGAAGTGATTCCCGACCCAGCTGAGTCGTTGGTACGATAACCGGGACCTGGCTTCCAACGATGAGTGTTTGCAAATAACTAACGATGAAAACAAGTAAACTTTAAACTAAGAAAGCGAATAAGATTGTTTTTGCCACTCCGGGCGATGATACTACTACACTGCTACGATAACTGGCTGGAACGGCGGACTGATGATTTCTCCGGCAAACTCTTGGACGTCAAGTGACCATGGCTGTGGCGAGGAACGAGAGGTAGGATAATGCTGAAGGAACTGATCTTCTAGAGAGAATTCTACTAAGTGTGATTGTCGAACTAACTCGAAAAAAAAACTTCTTCTCTCTCTCCAAGTGGCTTCTTTTATAGGGAGGCTTGCCCTTGCTTTTAGGGTAGACTTCTCCCGCGTTTTGACCTTTTTGCCCTTGTCAATGATCATCCCAGCTATCCTCCTTCTCCATCTTGAGCCTTTTCTCTGGCATGCATCCTGGTCAGTATCGCACCCTTCTGGCGCCCTTTTCACTTGCGTCACCTGAATCGTCTCCTACTGACTTGGATCCTTCAATCCTGCACACTTAAGCAACTGTTTTGCAGATAATACATGAATTTCACGACATACTGACCAGTAACCAAGGCTTAGAATATGACTTATCAATCTGCTCACACTTACCACATGCTTGTCCTCAAGCGTGAAGACAAACAAAAAGAAATAAGTCGCATTCGAGCCTGGTTACTCCCCCTGACCGACTCTACCTAGCTAGACTCAAGACTCTGACGCAAAAGAAAAGAAAAAAAAATAACGATACAAGCACATAACACATATAGTTAACTTAAACACATAGAACAGGCTATATTTTGAACCACCCTTCCCCTCGAGATCAGGTGCAATCCGGCCTTAGGCAGCCTTGAACTTCCGCCGCCCCCCTTTTCTTCCCCAGTCAGTATATCTGCTTGTCAGGATCACCCAATCCTAGGCCAAACACTGGGTTCACTCAGTCACTCATTCCTCACAGGGGATGTTATGACTGTTTTCTCTCAACGCTAAACCACAGATGTTTCGGACTCAGATCTCACATGCAGCTCCTGAAGGTCTTTAAGGCTTATAATGGGGCTAGTGGTTTGTAGTGTTTGGGGTAGTTGTCCCTAAGGCTCTAAGGTCCAAAAACTAACTACTTATTTGATGAGGGAGAACTGTGTGCATTCGGGCTTCTGGCTAGGGCTTCCTCTTCGGCTGGACAATTTTGACATTGGCTTCCAACTGGTCAGTAGCTTCTTTGTGGCTTCGCCATCCTTATTCCTTCTTCCTCCTTTCTCTTTTTGTGGTCAAGTATCTGCGACCATTTTCTTCAATTTTTCTTTCTGTGGCTTCGCCACCCTTATTCCTTCTTCTATTTTTTGGATCTGGAAACTTCAGATCGATTTTCTCCTTCTTTCTTTGTTTTTCTCTTCTTCTGCTGGTTCCTTTTGTATGTCCTCCTGGGCAGTTGCTTCCTCGCCTCATGCCTTGCACGCACACAGTTCCAGTGGCTGATGGGTTATTTCGGGGTATAATTCAGGCTAGAAAATGGGGTTCTAAGGGTAGGTTTTTTCTTTTTTCTCTCTTTTTTTTTTTTTTTTTCAAGGGGGTTTCCTACTGCCTTCAGGGTTTGCTACACGCGGTCACCTTTCCCTAGACATCATGTGGTAGCCTCTCTTTTTTTTTTTTTTTTTTTTATTTAGTGGAAAGTAGTTCCACTTTGGGGTTTCTAACTCACCTTTTAAGAGGGCTTTCGTGTCTGACCTAAGGGATGGGTTTTTCCTTCATACTTGCATCATCTATACTGACTAGGGGTTACTGGAGGTGGTGGTTTCTGTTTTCCGGCATGCCTTATCTCCCTCAATTCCCCTCACCGTCAGTTCGAGGCAGTTGAGTTTTAAGCCCATTCGTAAAACATAACACATAATTCCTAGACCTAAACAAACCTAAAAAAAAAACTAACATGCACTGACTCAAATGACACATATATACATGTCATACTGGCCATTTGCTCCCCACTCTCACTTCACAAGTGTCTGCCCCAGATACGGGCTGTGAAGTGAAAATTGGGAATGGCTAGTATGACAGACACATGTTTATAACAAACACATATTATATCTAAAAACTTCTCACACTTAGACTATGCAATAGGCTAAGTGGGAGAGTTTCAGATATATACCTAGATTTATTTAACAGAGCAAAATATTTACAAACATGAAATATAAATATATAAACTCCTCACACTTAGACTACGCAGTAGGCTAAGTGTGAGGTAACATGCTCATGACAAAACACAAAGAAAAAAAAAATAATAACCATATGCACCAAAGTAGCAAACCCTTTACTTCTCACACTTAGACTATAAAATAGGCTAAGCGTTATGAATGGGGTTTGCATACAATTAAAACACATAAATCTATCTACTTAATAAAAGTACGAAAACATAAACAAAAGAAAAACTTAAAAATTAAAAAGAAAACTAACTGGTCAGTTGGGGGTGGTTCGGTCAGATGTTCCTCCTGCTCCTTCTTGGGGCAGGGTTCTGTGCAGGTGGGTCCGTTGGTTCTTCTTCAGTAGGTCCGGGTTGGTTGTCATCATCCTCCTGTTGTCCATTTCCTTCTCCTTCCTCAGGTCCGGTGGGTTCTTCTTCCTGTCCTCCATGTCCGCTTGTTCCAGCTCCACTGCTTGCTTTGCCTCTTGCCAACTCCTTAAGGACGCTCTCCATTAGGGTTGTCAGCTTCGCCATCTCTGCCCGCGATTGCCTATTCTCCTCAGCCAGCTCAGTAACTGCCCGCTCCAGGTTTTCTTGCCTCAGCCTCTGCGCTTGGTCGATCTGGGCAGCTTGCACCTCCTGGCCTTGTTGTGCCCTTCCTCCAGGTGCTTCTCCCATTGGGTAGAACTGGGGTACACCTTCTCTGTAGTATACCAAGTTGGTGCGGACGAAGAAGGGTATATCAAATAGGCCAGGAGCGTCGACCATGTACATTGGAGACAGGTCCTCTGCCTCTGTTATGATGATGTTGTTGCGCATGAAGGCTCCTAGTATGTGGCAGAGCGACAAGTTTCTGGCTGGGTAGGTGGCTATCAGGTGGCATTGGTAGGCTGTCCAAAACCCTAGGTGCAGTTTCCTTCCATGCTTAGCGCACCATACCAAGTACAATTCGGTCATGGACGTTCTTGCAGCGGAGTTGCTCTGCCCCAGTAGGTTATAGCCTAAGTATAGCTGCACCAACCGTAGCATGGAATTGTTGAAGTGGGTGGATCTGGATTTTGTGGAGGTGAACTGGCCAGCATTGGGGTGGGTTAACTCCTCCCAGGCTTCCTGGGCTCAAATTCTATATGTCGCCTCGGTACCCCCCTCTCACGGCTTCTCCAGTCCGGATCTATAGCCTCCTCCAGGCTACACATACCCAATCGCACAGTCCACTCTATCAGACTCATCGATAGTTCTCCACCGAATATCCTAAAGGAGATTGACACCTCGTCTAGGTCCGTAGTGAGTTGGAACCTAAACGTGGTGAAGAACTCCTTCGCTAATCTCACAGATATCTCCGGGTCCCTATTCTCTAGCAGCCATTCAAAACCCAATGCTTCCATACTAGCCAGGAATGAATCACGAACAGACAACTCATCCAAAGAGGGTATATGGAGTACCTTTCCGCATTTGACTTGCTTGCTACTGTCATCCTTGTCGTCAAATGCATCTTGAAGCTTTTTGGTGTCGTAGTGCTTCATGTCCTCCATAAGCTCATCAGTGAGCGTTACCCTCCACCGCCGGTATACAATCCTCTCTACCGGAGGGTGGACTAGTTCAAGGTGGTTGTCTGGGAGTTGTTGCTCATGATAGTCTTCTCCTTCCAGAGAGATATCACTCTCTGAGTCAGAATCCTTGCTGGAAGTGTAGTCCGTGTCGCTTGATCTCTCTTTCTCTTCCGGCTCTCTGATCACTATGCTTGCATTGGCAGTGCGCTGCTTCTTCATGACTTGTTTTGTCTTGACAGGGGCTTTCCCCTTCCTCTTCCTTTCCTGAATGCTCTTGGTTCTTTCGATATCCATTGCCTCTGCTTCCTCGTCGGCTTGTGTTGAGGTGTCCTCCTGGGCGGTAGGCTCGGCCACCATGTGGGCACTAGTATCACTTCTTGCTGCCTCCTCCCGACCTATTGACTCTGATGCGAGGTCCAGACCCCCAGCCATCTTGTCAGTATTCTCCTCCTGGTCAGTCGGCGTTGCTGATACTGTCCCTGTTGCCATTTGGGTGTCCTCCTGGCTAGCATTCGAGGGCTCCTCCCCAGGTTTTGTAGGAGTAGTCTTCTCGTCATCACTCGAAACCTCCACTGCATCTGCTGCGGTGTTTGCTCCTGCCTTGTTGGACGTCCACTTTCCTAAACATCTCTGTGACACTCTTTGGGGTTTCTGCCTTTCTGCCTTGGGGTCGTTTTTCAACACTAGCCTCCTCTTTACTGGTTTGGGTTTAGTTACCACTGAGGCTTCCTCTTGATGTGTTTCTGGCTCTTGTTTCTCCTCTTCAAGTTTTTCGGTCTTTTCCGGTTGTTCGTCTGTCTTCTCCTCTTCTGACTGGTGGGCTACCCCTTCTGACCTTTCCGCTTCCTTTGTTGCTTCCGCCTTCCCTACTGCCTGGGATGCGAGGTCCAGTACCTCAGCCACCCCTTCGGGGTTTACCACGATCCTATCCCCCTTGCCCAAAATCGCTTGGAATTCATCTTCCGTCATTAACCCTTGCTTCTTGTCCATTGCGTTCAGATATATCCCCTCCCTCTCTGCTTCATTGATTTTGGCCTCAGTGGCTATTATCTCCTCTGCTTCACCTTTCTCGCTCTCGCTTGCTCTCCCTCCACTCTCCCTGTCTTCTGTTTCTCCCCAGTTGGGATCTTGGTAGGCGGAAAGAGGGCTGACGTCCAGCGGCTCTGTATGTTGGTGTTTGGGAGAAGGGTGGGAGGGTTCTGATTGTGCAGCAATTGTTGGGGAAATATTTTCGGACGTTGGAATTGAGGTTTTTGGGGTGGTGGTGGGTGGGTTTTCTGTGGTTACAGTTTGGGTAGGGTTTGATATCGTCGGCATTCCTCCAGTTAGGCTAAATCCGGCTAGGGTTGTTGCCCAGTCTCTGTTGGGGTCTTGTTGCCTCAGAAACGCCGCCAGTGCGTCTAAAGGAACCATCGCCGGAATTTGTGTCGTCGGCGGTGGTTGTTATCGTTGTTGGTTTGGCGGCCGCGACTCGGCTGCTGGCTGGAGTTCTGACGAGGCTTCGCCGGTGGTAGATGCCGGGTTGTTGGTTGCCTTTCTCTTTGCCATGACTGTACCGGTGGTGGTTTGCGGTGGTTTCTGTAGTGGGTGGTGGTTTTCGGAGTGGGGTGGTGGTTGTGGGTGAGAGAATGCAGGTAAGGGTTTGTAAAGTGAAGGGTAGTAGGCGGTGGGGTGTTTTATAGAGGGGTGGGTAGTTGAGGGTTTTGACCGGTTGTAGGCAGTCGCCCGGTTGAGACGCTTCGTGTGGAACGCGGTTGCGCTTGCTGACAGCTGATTGGACGTTGCTTGTCACGTCCTTGCTTCACGCGCCTCCCAGCCTCTGCACTCGCCTGCAAAGCTGCAACACGCCCAAAAATTCAAATTTTACTCAACTCCCTCTTCTCAATTAGCTAGAAATAGAAAAAAGTAAATAAATGGGTCTTTAATATAATTCAGAGTTTCACCCAAGTAGTATCCTCGTGGTCAGTACGAACTCCGAATTAATATTTAAGATCCGAAAAAATCTTTTTGTTATTTTTCCTTCTTAACTTAAATTAAATTACCAAATATTTACAATTTTTACATCATTACTAAGGGTATTTGAAGCTTTACCCGGTCAGTAAGTACAATACATATGACGTTGACCATGTGGAATTTCTTAAAGTGTAGTGGAATTTCTTCCACTACACACAACTCTTCATTTTCCCTATATATTTTCAATCTATGTCCATTAACGACAAAAGGTTCAGAGTAAGGGATACTCCCTGAAATCTCGACCGCTCCATTAGCACGTAATGCAGTGATAATGTAAGGTCCTGCCCATTTGGACTTGAGCTTCCCAGGCATTAGCTTCAATCTTGACTGGAAGAGTAGTACTTTCTGACCAACTTGGAGATCCTTGGTTCTCAGATTTTTGTCGTGCCACATCTTTGTTTTCTCCTTGTACCACACGGCTGAGTCGAACCACTCCAATCTGAGTTCTTCCAGCTCTTGTAGTTGTAGCTTCCTTTCCTCTTCACAGGCCTTAGCATCCACATTAACCTGTTGTACTGCCCAGTATGCTCGGTGTTCAATTCCCACTGGCAGGTGACACATCTTCCCAAAGACGATGCGATAGGGGGACATCCCTATAGGAGTTTTGTAGGCTTTCCGATATGCCCACAGAGCATCTTCCAACCTTGTGCTCCAATCTTTTCTGGAGGGGTTGACTGTCTTCTCTAAAATGCTCTTTATTTCCCTGTTTGAGATCTCTGCTTGCCCGTTGGCTTGAGGGTGGTAAGGACTGGATAGGCGGTGATGAACTCTGTACTTCTTCATCAATGCTTCGACCGTTCGGTTGCAGAAGTGAGTCCCTTGATCGGAGATGATTGCCCTTGGTATCCCAAATCGGCTGAATATACGACTCTTGAGGAACTTGGTGACTTCCTTAGATTCAAAAGTGCTTGTGGCCTTGGCTTCTATCCATTTTGACACGTAGTCAACTGCCACTAGGATGTAGGAGTTACCATAAGATGAGGGGAAAGGACCCATGAAGTCCATACCCCAGATGTCGAACACCTCACAAACTATTACTGGAACTTGTGGCATTTCATCCCTCGCGGAGATCCCACCGGTCAGTTGGCAACGGTCACAGCCCTTGCAGAACTCGTATGCATCTCTATTCAGGGTCGGCCAGTAGAATCCGCTATCTAGCACTTTCCTGGCAGTCTTTCTTGGCCCGAAATGTCCTCCACATGCCAAGGAGTGGCAGTGCGTCAGTACATCCCGTTGCTCGCAGTCAGGAACACACATCTTCTAATGACCTGGTCTGTTCCTGCCTTCCACAAGTATGGGTCGTCCCAGAAATAATACTTTGCTTCACTCTTGATCTTCATCCTCTGAGCCTTTGTCACGTTTGGCACCATTGGCAGCTCTCCTGTTAATAGGTAGTTTGCCAAGTCCGCATACCAGGGTTCCTGTCCCTCTTTCTCCTTGCCCTTGGTTGTTGCGTCCTGACCAGTGAGTCTCATCACTTCTTCCCAATCGATCTTCCTTGTGGAGAAAATTACTTCACATAAATGCTCTTCCGGGAATCGATCCCTTACATCTTCACTGTTCCCTTCTTGTATTATTCTGCTCAAGTGGTCCGCTACCTTGTTCTCAACTCCCCTTTTGTCTTCTACCTCCCAGTCGAATTCTTGTAAAAGCAGCACCCATCTGATCAGTCGGGGCTTTGACTCCTTCTTCGCAATGAGATACTTGATCGCCGCATGATCAGTATAGACGATGACTCTGGATCCCAGTAGGTACTGCCTGAACTTCTCGAATGAATAGACAACCGCCAACATCTCTTTCTCGGTGGTGTCATAATTCCGTTGGGCTTGATTCAGGGTTTTTGATGCATAGAATATCACGTACCTTTTTCCGTCTATCTTCTGACCCAGCACGGCCCCCACTGCATAGTCACTAGCATCGCACATCACCTCGAAGGGGTGATCCCAGTCAGGAGCCTGAATGATCGGTGCAGAAATCAATTTTTCCTTAAGGAGGTCGAAAGCAGCCTTGCAATGCTCATCGAAGACGAACTCCACCTTGTTTTGGAGAAGCCTGGTAAGAGGTTGGGCAATCTTGGCGAATTCCTTGATAAATCTTCGATAAAATCCAGCATGGCCAAGGAAACCTCTTATTCCCTTCTGATCAGTAGGGAAGGGTAGTTTGGATATGACATCCACTTTAGCTTGATCCACCTGGATCCCTTTTTCTGACACCACGTGTCCTAGAACAATTCCTTCTGTAACCATAAAGTGCCATTTCTCAAAGTTCAAGACCAGACTCTTTGCTTGACACCTTCCTAGCACCACATCCAAATGTTGCAAGCACGAGTCGAAAGAGTCTCCATAGACAGTGAAATCATCCATAAAGATCTCTATAAAATCTTCGATCAGGTCCGAGAATATGCTCATCATGCACCGTTGGAAAGTACCGGGGGCGTTGCATAGGCCAAATGGCATACGCCTATACGCATAGTTTCCAAACGGGCACGTGAACGTGGTCTTATTCTGGTCCTCCGGGTTCACATAAATTTGAAAGTATCCACTGTACCCATCCAAAAAGCAGAAGTACTTCCTTCCAGCCAGTCGCTCCAGCATTTGTTAGATGAATGGCAGGGGGAAGTGGTCCTTCCTGGTTGCAGTGTTCAGCTTTCGGTAATCTATACACATTCGCCACCCAGTAACTAGTCTGGTGGGCACTAGTTCATTCCTCTCATTCTTAATCACCTGGATCCCTGACTTCTTGGGGACCATATGGATTGGGCTAACCCATTCACTGTCTGGCACCGAGTATATAATGCCCAGTGAGAGCAACTTCAAGATTTCCTTCAGTATCTCTTCTCGCATGTTTGGGTTCACCTTTCTTTGAGAGTCCCTATGCGCCTTGGCTCCATCCTCTAGCCTAATGTGGTGCATGCAGACGTCCGGGCTTATACCTACCAGGTCCGTAAGGCTCCATCCAATAGCCTTCTTGTTTTTGCTCAGCACAGTTAGTAGTCTTGCCTCTTGCTCTTCAGTCAACCCCCTGTTGATGATTACAGGGAATGAGTCTTCTTCCCCTAGGTATGCATACTTAAGGGTTGCTGGCAACTTTTTCAACTCCACTTGCGGGGGTAGTGTGTCCGTAGGTAGAGGGTTCTTCTTTGAATCCTCCTCTTATTCCTGTTCAGCATCTGATTTTTCCTCCATACTGGCCGGTACCACGGCCCCTACGGATCCTGCTAGTTCTGACTTCTGACAGAATTCCGTAATTGCTTCTTCGATCTCTTCGTCAGTCAACCCTCGGCTACTGATCAGATCATACCATGCGGCTGCTTCCACATCAGCCTGGGCATACACATCCAAGGCTTGGAGCTTTTCCTGCAATAATTCGGTCTCAAGAAATTCTTGGACTAGGGGGTCAATTACATCAACATAACATAGATTTTCAGAATCTATTGGTCTTTTCATGGCTTCATTGATGTCAAAGAAAAATTTCTCACCATTAAAGTCAATGCATATTGTCCCCTCGGCCATATCCACAATTGTCTTAGCCGTTCTTAAAAATGGTCTTCCTAACAATATCCCACTAGACTCCCTAGCTTCTGGTTCACTCATTTTAATGACATAAAAATCAGCGGGATAAGTAAAGTTCTGTATCCTGACCAACACATTTTCTAACACACCCTCAGGATTGATACATGACCTATCAGCCAGTTGGATCAACACCCTAGTATTCGACAATTTTACCCCCTTTAACCGATTATAAATGGATAACGGCATAACATTGATAGATGCTCCTAAATCACACATTGCATGCTCGATTTTCACATCCCCAATCGTTATGGGTAGGGTAAACATACCTGGGTCGGCTCTCTTGGGTGGTAGCTTCTCCTGTACAATGGCTGACGCTATTCCCTCCACCATGATCTTTCCATCCTCCTGGGCTTTCCCAGCTATGAACTCCTTTATAAACTTCCCCAGAGGAGGCAGTCTCACGGCTTGGAGGAATGGTATGGTGACATCCAACTTCCCAAAGATCGACATGAAATCCATAGGATTTTCCTTCTTCCTTTTCGTCACAAACCGATATGGAAACGGTTTTTCTCCCTTAGCTTCTCCAGTCAGTCCTTGTGGAATTCCTTTTGGCTCCTCCTGGGCTTGAGGTTCCGATGTGGGTATTACTCCTCCCGGTTGCTCATTCCCAGGTTGTGTTTCTCCCTCCTTTTCTTCCACGGTAGGCTCCTTGTTTAGAAAAAACGGATCCTCCATCTGAGGCAGAGGCCTCTTGAGCTCTTCCGCTGGGATGACGTCGCTCAGCACCCCTTCTCTACTAGACTCCCCAACAAGGTTCTTGAGCTGAGGTCCATTATAGGCTGTCCCGGACCGCAGTGTAATTTTGCTCACATTTGCCTTTTCAGGTACATGGACTGTAGATGGGAGTTTCCCTGAGTTCCCTTTCATTTCGCCTACCGAGTTAGCGAGTTGGGCCAACTGTCTGTTCATCATGTCCATATTTGCCCTATGCTCCTTCTAGGCACTTTGCATCCCTTGCATTGTTTCATTACTGGACTGCAAGTCATTTTTAATGCTTTGCTACGAGACAAGCATCTCCCCCATCATGTCCTCCATAGACCTCCTCGACCTGTTTGGCTAATGGAATTGGTTTGAGCTCTGGTGCTGGTTATACTGAGGTGGTGGGTTTGACTGGTAGCCTGAGAAATTTTGTTGGTTTTGGTTCGGTGGGTGCTGGTTATACTGGGCAGGAGGGTTATACTGGTCGTGGTTTTGCTGGTACTGACTTTCGTTTTGGTGGTGGGTGTTATGTTGAGGCCCTGGGTTAAATTGGTTCTGGTTCTGGTTTTGGTTCTGGTTTTCGTTTTGAGAGTTTCGCTGATGGGGTGGCACATAAGTAGGGTTCGGGTTCTGGTTTTGAGAGTTTTGTTTCTGAGGATGCTGGTTCCTTCCTACCCAGTTAGATTGGTAGTCAGGGTTTGTTGGTCCGCGGTTGGGATATTGGTTCGGTTAGGGGTTGGGTTGATTTGGAGCCTGATTTTGGTTCTGATTCTGATTTCCATCTCCCCATCGGAAATTTTGGTGGTCCCTCCATGGTGCATCTCTTTGTTTCCCCGGAATCCAATTGCCGTTGGAATTGTAGTATCCTGCGGCATTTGCTTGCTCCACATCCAACGAGTTGTTCGGCTGATCATATGGTAGTGCTGGGGCTTCTTGGCCTCCAGTTAGAGAAGGTGGTGGAGTGTTCTGCTTGATTGCAGTCAGCAATTCCTTCTTTAATTCCTCCATCTTCAAGTCCATCCGTTCCTCCTGGTCAGTAGCCGAAGCACTCGCTACCCTTTCTCTGCTGTACCCATCTCTAGCGTTGTCGTATGTCTTCTTTGCATTCAACAGCTTACGTAACACCTTCTTGGCTTCACTTACTCTCAACTGGGTGAAATCGCCTCCAGATGATGAATTCGCCAGATCCTTGGTTTCCTTGTTCATCCCCTCATAGAAGGTGCGGTGCACCTCTATCTCCTTCATGCGATGGTTGGGGCATGACTCCAGAAGGCTCATGTACTTCTCCCAGTACTCACTCAGAGTTTCATCATATTCTTGCCTTATGCACGATATTTTCCTCTTCAATGCACTTGTCTTTGAAGACGGGAAAAACTCGGCTAGAAAAACTGACTTGAAATCGGCCCATGTATTGATAGAGTCGGCTGGCAGGCGCATGAACCAAGTGTTGGCCTCTCCCTTTAGGACAAAAGGTAGGGCTTTCAGTCTGTATTCATCCTCGCTTGCTCCTGCTGGCCGCCTCTATGCCTTACAGATTTTGCAGAACTCATTTAAGAATTCGTATGGTCCCTCGTAGCTCTTCCCACAGTACGTCGGTAAGATTACGATAACGTGGGGTTTCACATCACAGGCGGTTTGGCCTGGGGTAACCACTATGGCTTGTGGGGGATCTCCATCGGCATGCGCGGTAAGTGTCGCGAGCTCGGGATCGTCCTCACCTTGTTCAGCCATTCTCACTAGTGTTCTTACTGGTTGGGGTGGAAGCTCCGGGAGTTGGTACTCTGGCTCCTCTTTCTCTTTTTCGCTACTCGTGCCTAGGTTGGATAGTGCCGTCGACAGGCCAGAACGAGTGGTAACGAGTATTGTTCCTCGGGGAAGTATCCTTGGTCTCCACTGGCCAGGAGCCGAGCCACTTCTCATAAACTGAAAACAAAAAGAAAAGAAAAATTATAAACAGTATGTACACCAAAAAGATCACACACAATAACAGGTATGAACGCCATCCATCCCCGGCAACGGCGCCATTTTGGAGGGCTCAGGTTTGTTTCCCTAGTTTTTCGTATATAAAATTGAGTGTATCCAACTGATCAGGAAGTGATTCCCGACCCAGCTGAGCCGTTGGTACGATAACCGGGACCTGGCTTCCAACAAATTTCCTCAACCCATTTCTACTGGCTAGTATAATGGAGGTATGGGTCGAATCCCACGAGGATGGACACGTTTTGATAACTGTGGTGACTTTCCTAGGTGTTTTGGTTAGCTACCACGCTTGGGTTGAGATTTTACCTAGACGGGAATTAAAGGTGGTACTCTACTGACTAGTAGGCGGGAAAATAACAGACATGTGGGAGTGTTCGTGAAAATAGGGGACAAGGTGTATCAGAGACATATGGAAAGTGGACAGTTACTAAATGGGGAAATTTAGACAACAAGGTATATCTGATGGCTAGGGACTTTCTGACAGGTCTGGATAGTACATCTGAAAAGTAGGGAACAAAAGCAAAAGTAACTTAAAAGTAAAAGTGGTCCAATAAAGTTGATTTTGACGTTTTCTTCTTCACCAAGTATTAATAGAATTCAGATAAACAACAAACACCGTGACTGAACTTCAGATTCACAAATTCAAACTTAAGATCCATCGATTTAAATGCTCAAACTTAAATTAAACAGTGAAACTGCAACTTAACTTCTACTGACTGACATGCAAGATGGTAATCACAACGCAGGGAACAACTCATGCACGAAACTTGACTAAACATAGCTACACTTCGAATCAACAACTCTCGATAAGAAAACACTTAGAAATTGAAAGCAATGACTAAATCTAACTTTCCTAGGCAGAATGAAGCAAACTCGAACCAAAGTGACATGCGAAATAGAAACTTCATAATGTAAATGTTGGAAAATAACAAAGTACTTCAAAAGAGCATCAGCGATGAGTGTTTGCAAATAACTAACGATGAAAACAAGTAAACTTTAAACTAAGAAAGCGATTAAGATTGTTTTTGCCACTCCGGGCGATGATACTACTACACTGCTACGATAACTGGCTGGAACGGCGGACTGATGACTTCTCCGGCAAACTCTTGGACGTCAAGTGACCATGGCTGTGGCGAGGAACGAGAGGTAGGATAATGCTGAAGGAACTGATCATCTAGAGAGAATTCTACTAAGTGTGATTGTCGAACTAACTCGAAAAAAAACTTCTTCTCTCTCTCCAAGTGGCTTCTTTTATAGGAAGGCCTGCCCTTGCTTTTAGGGTAGACTTCTCCCGCGTTTTGACCTTTTTGCCCTTGTCAATGATCATCCCAGCTATCCTCCTTCTCCATCTCGAGCCTTTTCTCTGGCATGCATCCTGGTCAGTATCGCACCCTTCTGGCGCCCTTTTCACTTGCGTCACCTGAATCGTCTCCTACTGACTTGGATCCTTCAATCCTGCACACTTAAGCAACTGTTTTGCAGATAATACATGAATTTCACGACATACTGACCAGTAACCAAGGCTTAGCATACGACTTATCAAACTGCTCACACTTACCACATGCTTGTCCTCAAGCGTGAAGACAAACAAAAAGAAATAAGTCGCATTCGAGCTTGGTTACTCCCCCTGACCGACTCTACCTAGCTAGACTCAAGACTCTGACGCAAAAGAAAAGATAAGAAAATAACGACACAAACACATAACACATATAGTTAACTTAAACACATAGAACAGGCTATATTTTGAACCACCCTTCGCCTCGAGATCAGGTGCAGTCCGGCCTTAGGCAGTCAGTATATCTGCTTGTCAGGATCACCCAATCCTAGGCCAAACACTGGGTTCACTCAGTCACTCAATCCTCACAGGGGATGTTATGACTGTTTTCTCTCAACGCTAAACCACAGATGTTTCGGACTCAGATCTCACATGCAGCTCCTGAAGGTCTTTAAGGCTTATAATGGGGCTAGTGGTTTGTAGTGTTTGGGGTAGTTGTCCCTAAGGCTCTAAGGTCCAAAAACTAACTACTTATTTGATGAGGGAGAACTGTGTGCATTCGGGCTTCTGGCTAGGGCTTCCTCTTCGGCTGGACAATTTTTGACATTGGCTTCCAACTGGTCAGTAGCTTCTTTGTGGCTTCGCCATCCTTATTCCTTCTTCCTCCTTTCTCTTTTTGTGGTCAAGTATCTGCGACCATTTTCTTCAATTTTTCTTTCTGTGGCTTCGCCACCCTTATTCCTTCTTCTATTTTTTGGATCTGGAAACTTCAGATCGATTTTCTCCTTCTTTCTTTGTTTTTCTCTTCTTCTGCTGGTTCCTTTTATATGTCCTCCTAGGCAGTTGCTTCCTTGCCTCATGCCTTGCACGCACACAGTTCCAGTGGCTGATGGGTTATTTCGGGTTATAATTCAGGCTAGAAAATGGGGTTCTAAGGGTAGGTTTTTTCTTTTCTCTCTCTCTTTTTTTTTTTTTTTCCAAGGGGGTTTCCTACTGCCTTCAGGGTTTGCTACACGCGGTCACCTTGCCCTAGACATCATGTGGTAGCCTTTCTTCTTCTTTTTTTTTTTTTTTATTTAGTGGAAAGTAGTTCCAGTTTGGGGTTTCTAACTCACCTTTTAAGAGGGCTTTCGTGTCTGACCTAAGGGATGGGTTTTTCCTTCATACTTGCATCATCTATACTGACTAGGGGTTACTGGAGGGGGGGTGGTTTCTGTTTTCCGGCATGCCTTATCTCCCTTAATTCCCCTCACCGTCAGTTCGAGGCAGTTGAGTTTTAAGCCCATTCGTAAAACATAACACATAATTTCTAGACCTAAACAAACCTAAAAAAAAACTAACATGCACTGACTCAAATGACACATATATACATGTCATACTGGCCATTTGCTCCCCCCTCTCACTTCACAAGTGTCTGCCCCAGATACGGGCTGTGAAGTGAAAATTGGGAATGGCTAGTATGACAGACACACGTTTATAACAAACACATATTATATCTAAAAACTTCTCACACTTAGACTATGCAATACGCTAAGTGGGAGAGTTTCAGATATATACCTAGATTTATTTAACAGAGCAAAATATTTACAAACATGAAATATAAACATATAAACTCCTCACAGTTAGACTACGCAGTAGGCTAAGTGTGAGGTAACATGCTCATGACAAAACACACCAAAGTAGCAAACCCTTTACTTCTCACACTTAGACTATAAAATAGGCTAAGTGTTATGAATGGGGTTTGCATACAATTAAAACACATAAATCTACCTACTTAATAAAAGTACGAAAACATAAACAAAAGAAAAACTTAAAAATTAAAAAGAAAACTAACTGGTCAGTTGGGGGTGGTTCGGTCAGATGTTCCTCCTGCTCTTTCTTGGGGCAGGGTTCTGTGCAGGTGGGTCCGTTGGTTCTTCTTCAGTAGGTCCGGGTTGGTTGTCATCATCCTCCTGTTGTCCATTTCCTTCTCCTTCCTCAGGTCCGGTGGGTTCTTCTTCCTGTCCTCCATGTCCGCTTGTTCCAGCTCCACTGCATGCTTTGCCTCTTGCCAACTCCTTAAGGACGCTCTCCATTAGGGTTATCAGCTTCGCCATCTCTGCCCACGATTGCCTATTCTCCTCAGCCAGCTCAGTAACTGCCCGCTCCAGGTTTTCTTGCCTCAGCCTCTGTGCTTGGTCGATCTGGGAAGCCTGCACCTCCTGGCCTTGTTGTGCCCTTCCTCCAGGTGCTTCTCCCATTGGGTAGAACTGGGGTACACCTTCTCTGTAGTATACCAAGTTGGTGCGGACGAAGAAGGGTATATCAAATAGGCCAGGAGCGTCGACCATGTACATTGGAGACAGGTCCTCTGCCTCTGTTATGATGATGTTGTTGCGCACGAAGGCTCATAGTATGTGGCAGAGCGACAAGTTTCTGGCTGGGTAGGTGGCTATCAGGTGGCATTGGTAGGCTGTCCAAAACCCTAGGTGCAGTTTCCTTCCATGCTTAGCGCACCATACCAAGTACAATTCGGTCATGGACGTTCTTGCAGCGGAGTTGCTCTGTCCTAAGTATAGCTGCACCAACCGTAGCATGGAATTGTTGAAGTGGGTGGATCTGGATTTTGTGGAGGTGAATTGGCCAGCATTGGGGTGGGTTAACTCCTCCCAGGCTTCCTGGGGCACAAATTCTATATGTCGCCTCGGTACCCCCCTCTCACGGCTTCTCCAGTCCGGACCTATAGCCTCCTCCAGGCTACACATACCCAATCGCACAGTCCACTCTATCAGACTCATCGATAGTTCTCCACCGAATATCCTAAATGAGATTGACACTTCGTCAAGGTCCGTAGTGAGTTGGAACCTAAACGTGGTGAAGAACTCCTTCGCTAATCTCACAGATATCTCTGGGTCCCTATTCTCTAGCAGCCATTCAAAACCCAATGCTTCCATACTAGCCAGGAATGAATCACGAACAGGCAACTCATCCAAAGAGGGTATATGGAGTACCTTTCCGCATTTGACTTGCTTGCTACTGTCATCCTTGTCGTCAAATGCATCTTGAAGCTTTTTGGTGTCGTAGTGCTTCATGTCCTCCATAAGCTCATCAGTGAGCGTTACCCTCCACCGCCGGTATACAATCCTCTCTACCGGAGGGTGGACTAGTTCAAGGTGGTTGTCTGGGAGTTGTTGCTCATGATAGTCTTCTCCTTCCAGAGAGATATCACTCTCTGAGTCAGAATCCTTGCTGGAAGTGTAGTTTGTGTCGCTTGATCTCTCTTTCTCTTCCGGCTCTCTGATCACTATGCTTGCATTGGCAGTGCGCTGCTTCTTCATGACTTGTTTTGTCTTGACAGGGGCTTTCCCCTTCCTCTTCCTTTCCTGAATGCTCTTGGTTCTTTCGATATCCATTGCCTCTGCTTCCTCGTCGGCTTGTGTTGAGGTGTCCTCCTGGGCGGTAGGCTCGGCCACCATGTGGGCACTAGTATCACTTCTTGCTGCCTCCTCCCGACCTACTGACTCTGATGCGAGGTCCAGACCCTCAACGACCTTGTCAGTATTCTCCTCCTGGTCAGTCGGCGTTGCTGATACTGTCCCTGTTGCCATTTGGGTGTCCTCCTGGCTAGCATTCGAGGGCTCCTCCCCAGGTTTTGTAGGAGTAGTCTTCTCGTCATCACACGAAACCTCCACTGCATCTGCTGTGGTGTTTGCTCCTGCCTTGTTGGACGTCCACTTTCCTAAACATCTCTGTGACACTCTTTGGGGTTTCTGTCTTTCTGCCTTGTGGTCGTTTTTCAACACTAGCCTCCTCTTTACTGGTTTGGGTTTAGTTACCACTGAGGCTTCCTTTTGATGTGTTTCTGGCTCTTGTTTCTCCTCTTCAAGTTTTTCGGTCTTTTCCGGTTGTTCGTCTGTCTTCTCCTCTTCTGACTGGTGGGCTACCCCTTCTGACCTTTCCGCTTCCGTTGTTGCTTCCCCCTTCCCTACTGCCTGGGATGCGAGGTCCAGTACCTCAGCCACCCCTTCGGGGTTTACCACGATCCTATCCCCCTTGCCCAAAATCGCTTGGAATTCATCTTCCGTCATTAACCCTTGCTTCTTGTCCATTGCGTTCAGATCTATCCCCTCCCTCTCTGCTTCATTGATTTTGGCCTCAGTGGCCATTATCTCCTCTGCTTCACCTTTCTCGCTCTCGCTTGCTCTCCCTCCACTCTCCTTGTCTTCTGTTTCTCCCCAGTTGGGATCTTGGTAGGCGGAAAGAGGGCTGACGTCCAGCGGCTCTATTTGTTGGTGTTTGGGAGAAGGGTGGGAGGGTTCTGATTGTGCAGAAATTGTTGGGGAAATATTTTCGGACGTTGGAATTGAGGTTTTTGGGGTGGTGGTGGGTGGGTTTTCTGTGGTTGCAGTTTGGGTAGGGTTTGATGTCGCCGGCATTCCTCCGGTTAGGCTAAATCCGGCTAGGGTTGTTGCCCAGTCTCTGTTGGGGTCTTGTTGCCTCAGAAATGCCACCAGTGCGTCTAAAGGAACCATCACCGGAATTTGTGTCGTCGGCGGTGGTTGTGATCGTTGTTGGTTTGGCGGCCGTGACTCGGCTGCTGGCTGGAGTTCTGACGAGGCTTCGCCGGTGGTAGATGCCGGGTTGTTCGTTGCCTTTCTCTTTGCCATGACTGTATCGGTGGTGGTTTGCGGTGGTTTCTGTAGTGGGTGGTGGTTTTTGGAGTGGGGTGGTGGTTGTGGGTGAGAGAATGCAGGTAAGGGCTTGCTGACAGCTGATTAGACGTTGCTTGTCACGTCCTTGCTTCACGCGCCTCCCAGCCTCTGCACTCGCCTGCAAAGCTGCAACACGCCCAAAAATTCAAATTTTACTCAACTCCCTCTTCTCAATTAGCTAGAAATAGAAAAAAGTAAATAAATGGGTCTTTAATATAATTCAGAGTTTCACCCAAGTAGTATCCTCGTGGTCAGTACGAACTCCGAATTAATATTTAAGATCCAAAAAAATCTTTTTGTTATTTTTCCTCCTTAACTTAAATTAAACTACCAAATATTTACAATATTTACATCATTACTAAGGGTATTTGAAGCTTTACCCGGTCAGTAAGTACAATACATATGACGTTGACCAGGTGGAACTTCAAATCCCTTCTTACTGGTCATTTAGACGCTCTTAAAGTGTAGTGGAATTTCTTCCACTACATACAACTCTTCATTTTCCCTATATATTTTCAATCTATGTCCATTAACGACAAAAGGTTCAGAGTTAGGGATACTCCCTGAAATCTCGACCGCTCCATTAGCACGTAATGCAGTGATAATGTAAGGTCCTGCCCATTTGGACTTGAGCTTCCCAGGCATTAGCTTCAATCTTGACTGGAAGAGTAGTACTTTCTGACCAACTTGGAGATCCTTGGTTCTCAGATTTTTGTCGTGCCACATCTTTGTTTTCTCCTTGTACCACACGGCTGAGTCGAACGACTCCAATCTGAGTTCTTCCAGCTCTTGTAGTTGTAGCTTCCTTTCCTCTTCACAGGCCTTAGCATCCACATTAACCTGTTGTACTGCCCAATATGCTCGGTGTTCAATTCCCACTGGCAGGTGACACATCTTCCCAAAGACGATGCGATAGGGGGGCATCCCTATAGGAGTTTTGTAGGCTTTCCGATATGCCAACAGAGCATCTTCCAACCTTGTACTCCAATCTTTTCTGGAGGGGTTGACTGTCTTCTCTAAAATGCTCTTTATTTCCCTGTTTGAGATCTCTGCTTGCCCGTTGGCTTGAGGGTGGTAAGGACTGGATAGGCGGTGATGAACTCCGTACTTCTTCATCAATGCTTCGACCGTTCGGTTGCAGAAGTGAGTCCATTGATCGGAGATGAATGCCCTTGGTATCCCAAATCGGCTGAATATACGACTCTTGAGGAACTTGGTGACTTCCTTAGATTCAAAAGTGCTTGTGGCCTTGGCTTCTATCCATTTTGACACGTAATCAACTGCCACTAGGATGTAGGAGTTACCATAAGATGAGGGGAAAGGACCCATGAAGTCCATACCCCAGATGTCGAACACCTCACAAACTATTACTGGAACTTGAGGCATTTCATCCTTCGCGGAGATCCCACCGGTCAGTTGGCAACGGTCACAGCCCTTGCAGCTCGTATGCATCTCTATTCAGGGTCGGCCAGTAGAATCCGCTATCTTGCACTTTCCTGGCAGTCTTTCTTGGCCCGAAATGTCCTCCACATGCCAAGGAGTGGCAGTGCGTCAGTACATCCCGTTGCTCGCAGTCAGGAACACACATCTTCTAATGACCTGGTCTGTTCCTGCCTTCCACAAGTATGGGTCGTCCCAGAAATAATACTTTGCTTCGCTCTTGATCTTCATCCTCTGAGCCTTTGTCACGTTTGGCACCATTGGCAGCTCTCATGTTAATAGGTAGTTTGCCAAGTCCGCATACCAGGGTTCCTGTCCCTCTTTCTCCTTGCCCTTGGTTGTTGCGTCCTGACCAGTGAGTCTCATCACTTCTTCCCAATCGATCTTCCTTGTGGAGAAAATTACTTCACATAAATGCTCTTCCGGGAATCGATCCCTTACATCTTCACTGTTCCCTTCTTGTATTATTCTGCTCAAGTGGTCCGCTACCTTGTTCTCAACTCCCCTTTTGTCTTCTACCTCCCAATCGAATTCTTGTAAAAGCAGCACCCATCTGATCAGTCGGGGCTTTGACTCCTTCTTCGCAATGAGATACTTGATCGCCGCATGATCAGTATAGACGATGACTCTGGATCCCAGTAGGTACTGCCTGAACTTCTCGAATGAATAGACAACCGCCAACATCTCTTTCTCGGTGGTGTCATAATTCCGTTGGGCTTGATTCAGGGTTTTTGATGCATAGAATATCACGTACCTTTTTCCGTCTATCTTCTGACCCAGCACGGCCCCCACTGCATAGTCACTAGCATCGCACATCACCTCGAAGGGGTGATCCCAGTCAGGAGCCTGAATGATCGGTGCAGAAATCAATTTTTCCTTAAGGAGGTTGAAAGCAGCCTTGCAATGCTCATCGAAGACGAACTCCACCTCGTTTTGGAGAAGCCTGGTTAGAGGTTGGGAAATCTTGGCGAAGTCCTTGATAGATCTTCGATAAAATCCAGCATGGCCAAGGAAACCTCTTATTCCCTTCTGATCAGTAGGGAAGGGTAGTTTGGATATGACATCCACTTTAGCTTGATCCACCTGGATCCCTTTTTCTGACACCACGTGTCCTAGAACAATTCCTTCTGTAACCATAAAGTGGCATTTCTCAAAGTTCAAGACTAGACTCTTTGCTTGACACCTTTCTAGCACCACATCCAAATGTTGCAAGCACGAATCGAAAGAGTCTCCATAGACAGTGAAATCATCCATAAAGATCTCTATACAATCTTCGATCAGGTCCGAGAATATGCTCATCATGCACCGTTGGAAAGTACCGGGGGCGTTGCATAGGCCAAATGGCATACGCCTATACGTATAGGTTCCAAACGGGCACGTGAACGTGGTCTTATCCTGGTCCTCCGGGTTCACATAAATTTGAAAGTATCCACTGTACCCATCCAAAAAGTAGAAGTACTTCCTTCCAGCCAGTCGCTCCAGCATTTGATAGATGAATGGCAGGGGGAAGTGGTCCTTCCTGGTTGCAGTGTTCAGCTTTTGGTAATCTATACACATTCGCCACCCAGTAACTAGTCTGGTGGGCACTAGTTCATTCCTCTCATTCTTAATCACCTGGATCCCTGACTTCTTGGGGACCATATGGATTGGGCTAACCTATTCACTGTCTGACACCGAGTATATAATGCCCAGTGAGAGCAACTTCAAGATTTCCTTCAGTATCTCTTCTCGCATGTTTGGGTTCACCTTTCTTTGAGAGTCCCTATGCGCCTTGGCTCCATCCTCTAGCCTAATGTGGTGCATGCAGACGTCCGGGCTTATACCTACCAGGTCCGTAAGGCTCCATCCAATAGCCTTCTTGTTTTTGCTCAGCACAGTTAGTAGTCTTGCCTCTTGCTCTTCAGTCAACCCCCTGTTGATGATTACAGGGAATGAGTCTTCTTCCCCTAGGTATGCATACTTAACGGTTGCTGGCAACTTTTTCAACTCCACTTGCGGGTAGTGTGTCCGTAGGTAGAGGGTTCTTCTTTGAATCCTCCTCTTGTTCCTGTTCAACATCTGATTTTTCCTCCATACTGGCCGGTACCACGGCCCCTACGGATCCTGCTAGTTCTGACTTCTGACAGAATTCCGTAATTACTTCTTCGATCTCTTCGTCAGTCAACCCTCGGCTACTGATCAGATCACACCATGCGGCTGCTTCCACATCAGCCTGGGCATACACATCCAAGGCTTGGAGCTTTTCCTGCAATAATTCGGTCTCAAGAAATTCTTGGACTAGGGGGTCAATTACATCAACATAACATAGATTTTCAGAATCTATTGGTCTTTTCATGGCTTCATTGATGTCAAAGACAAATTTCTCACCATTAAAGTCAATTCATATTGTCCCCTCGGCCATATCCACAATTGTCTTCCTAACAATATCCCGCTAGACTCCCTAGCTTCTGGTTCACTCATTTTAATGACATAAAAATCAGCGGGATAAGTAAAGTTCTGTATCCTGACCAACACATTTTCTAACACACCCTCAGGATTAATACATGACCTATCAGCCAGTTGGATCAACACCCTAGTATTCGACAATTTTACCCCCTTTAACCGATTATAAATGGATAACGACATAACATTGATAGTTGCTCCTAAATCACACATTGCATGCTCGATTTTCACATCTCCAATCGTTATGGGTAGGGTAAACATTCCTGGGTCGGCTCTCTTGGGTGGTAGCTTCTCCTGTACAATGGCTGACGCTATTCCCTCCACCATGATCTTTCCATCCTCCTGGGCTTTCCCAGCTATGAACTCCTTTATAAACTTCCCCAGAGGAGGCAGTCTCACGGCTTGGAGGAATGGTATGGTGACATCCAACTTCCCAAAGATCGACATGAAATCCACAGGGTTTTCCTTCTTCCTTTTCGTCACAAACCGATATGGAAACGGTTTTTCTCCCTTAGCTTCTCCAGTCAGTCCTTGTGGAATTCCTTTTGGCTCCTCCTGGGCTTGAGGTTCCGATGTGGGTATTACTCCTCCCGGTTGCTCATTCCCAGGTTGTGTTTCTCCCTCCTTTTCTTCCACGGTAGGCTCCTTGTTTAGAAAAAACGGATCCTCCATCTGAGGCAGAGGCTTCTTGAGCTCTTCCGCTGGGATGACGTCGCTCAGCACCCCTTCTCTACTAGACTCCCCAACAAGGTTCTTGAGCTGAGGTCCATTATAGGCTGTCCCGGACCGCAGTGTAATTTTGCTCACATTTGCCTTTTCAGGTACATGGACTGTAGATGGGAGTTTCCCTGAGTTCCCTTTCATTTCGCCTACCGAGTTAGCGAGTTGGGCCAACTGTCTGTTCATCATGTCCATATTTGCCCTATGCTCCTTCTGGGCACTTTGCATCCCTTGCATTGTTTCATTACTGGACTGCAAGTCATTTTTAATGTTTTGCTGCGAGACAACCATCTCCCCCATCATGTCCTCCATAGACCTCCTCGACCTGTTTGGCTGATGGAATTGGTTTGAGCTCTGGTGCTGGTTATACTGAGGTGGTGGGTTTGACTGGTAGCCTGAGAAATTTTGTTGGTTTTGGTTCGGTGGGTGCTGGTTATACTGGGCAGGAGGGTTATACTGGTCGTGGTTTTGCTGGTACTGACTTTGGTTTTGGTGGTGGGTGTTATGTTGAGGCCCTGGGTTAAATTGGTTTTGGTTCTGGTTTTGGTTCTGGTTTTCATTTTGAGAGTTTCGCTGATGGGGTGGCACATAAGTAGGGTTCGGGTTCTGGTTTTGAGAGTTTTGGTTCTGAGGATGCTGGTTCCTTCCTACCCAGTTAGATTGGTAGTCAGGGTTTGTTGGTCCGCGGTTGGGATATTGGTTCGGTTGGGGGTTGGGTTGATTTGGAGCCTGATTTTGGTTCTGATTCTGATTTCCATCTCCCCATCGGAAATTTTGGTGGTCCCTCCATGGTGCATCTCTTTGTTTCCCCGGAATCCAATTGCCGTTGGAATTGTAGTATCCTGCGGCATTTGCTTGCTCCACATCCAACGAGTTGTCCGGCTGATCATATGGTAGTGCTGGGACGTCTTGGCCTCCAGTTGGAGAAGGTGGTGGAGTGTTCTGCTTGATTGCAGTCAGCAATTCCTTCTTTAATTCCTCCATCTTCAAGTCCATCCGTTCCTCCTGGTCAGTAGCCGAAGCACTCGCTACCCTTTCTCTGCTGTACCCATCTCTAGCGTTGTCGTATGTCTTCTTTGCATTCAACAGCTTACGTAACACCTTCTTGGCTTTACTTACTCTCAACTGGGTGAAATCGCCTCCAGATGATGAATTCGCCAGATCCTTGGTTTCCTTGTTCATCCCCTCATAGAAGGTGCGGTGCACCTCTATCTCCTTCATGCGATGGTTGGGGCATGACTCCAGAAGGCTCATGTACTTCTCCCAGTACTCACTCAGAGTTTCATCATATTCTTGCCTTATGCACGATATTTTCCTCTTCAATGCACTTGTCTTTGAAGACGGGAAAAACTCGGCTAGAAAAACTGACTTGAAATCGGCCCATGTATTGATAGAGTCGGCTGGCAGGCGCATGAACCAAGTGTTGGCCTCTCCCTTTAGGACAAAAGGCAGGGCTTTCAGTCTGTATTCATCCTCGCTCACTCCTGCTGGCCGCCTCTGTGCCTTACAGATTTTGCAGAACTCATTTAAGAATTCGTATGGTCCCTCGTAGCTCTGCCCACAGTACGTCGGTAAGATTGCGATAACGTGGGGTTTCACATCACAGGCGGTTTGGCCTGGGGTAACCACTATGGCTTGTGGGGGATCTCCATCGGCATGCGCGGTAAGTGTCGCGAGCTCGGGATCGTCCTCACCTTGGTCAGCCATTCTCACTAGTGTTCTTACTGTTTGGGGTGGAAGCTCCGGGAGTTGGTACTCTGGCTCCTCTTTCTCTCCGTCGCTACTCGTGCCAAGGTCGGACAGTGCCATCGACAGGCCAGAACGAGTGGTAACGAGTATTGTTCCTCGGGGAAGTATCCTTGGTCTCCACTGGCCAGGAGCCGAGCCACTTCTCATAAACTGAAAACAAAAAGAAAAGAAAAATTATAAACAGTATGTACACCAAAAAGATCACACACAATAACAGGTATGAACGCCATTCATCCCCGGCAACGGCGCCATTTTGGAGGGCTCAGGTTTGTTTCCCTAGTTTTTCGTATGTAAAATTGAGTGTATCCAACTGATTAGGAAGTGATTCCTGAACCAGCTGAGTCGTTTTGTTGTCAGCACATGAACATTGTTATGTGAGTGTGTTGTAGAAATAAAATTCTGTATTGCTAAATCTGATGGTCGTGCTTAGGCAACATTAGGCGTATTAACCTCCAGAGGAGGATGCAATTGATGTGTTCGTGTTGTGACCAGTAAAATTGTCAAAATTTTAATGCGTATTAACCTCCAGAGGAGGATACAATTTATTAATTTTGTTGTTGTAAGATTTTGAAAAGTTTTATGGTTAATCTACTCAATTTTCTTACATAAGTTTATGACAAATAGTAAATTCTTCTGTTTGCAGTGCAATAAAATCCGTCAAGATGTCTTTTAATCCTCTTTCTGCCATTCTCAAAGAAAACAAACTCGAGGGCCAAAATTACGTCGAATGGAAACAAAACTTGGATATCGTTCTCACAGCTGAAGAGTACAAGTTTGTACTCACTACTCCACGCCCAGCCGTGCCGGCAGCTAATGCCGCGCAAGCACTGCGGGATGCGCATAGACGGTGGCATAAGGCGAATGAGATGGCTAAGTGCTACATGTTGGCTTCTATGTCATCAGTACTCAAGCATCAGCATTCTGCCATGGAAACTGCCGCCGAGATTATGACAAAT
This sequence comes from Salvia hispanica, assembly GCF_029641045.1. Classification (NCBI taxonomy): domain Eukaryota; kingdom Viridiplantae; phylum Streptophyta; class Magnoliopsida; order Lamiales; family Lamiaceae; genus Salvia; species Salvia hispanica. The sequence continues at coordinate 8,190,941 of NC_142697.1, read as the reverse complement.
CTCGCAAATCTTTTTGGTACTCAGAATCGAACGGCTAAGTCTCAAGCCTTTCGGGGTATCATGACGAAGACAATGAAGGAAGGCTCGTCAGTGAGGCAACACGTCCTCGAGATGATGAGCCACCTTAACCAGATTGAGGTTTTGGGAGGGACGATAGATCCCGAGTCCCAGGTTACTATAATCCTTCAAAGTCTTCCCCCTAGCTTCCAGCAATTCAAACTCAATTTCGAGATTAAAAAACAGAATTACACTTTGGCTGAGCTGGTGACTGAACTTCAGTCGGCGGGGGACCTTATGGTTCAAGCTAAGGTAGCTATGCTGAGTTTGGGGCCTAATTCCTCTGGCTCTAAGCCTCGCGCGGGAAAGAAAAATGCACCGAACCCAGTGGCAGCTAAGAATACTAAGGGAAAGAAGAAGAAGCAGGGTGACAAGAAGCCTACTGGAAAGTGCTTCAAGTGTGGAGAGAAAGGTCATTGGAAGCCAGATTGTCCTAAGAAGGGCAAGGCTATAGGTATGCACCATGCTCTAGTAGTCGAGTCATGTTTGCTTCGACATCTACTCATAATTGGGTTATTGATACTGGAGCAACTGATCATATATGTTTTGATCCTGACTTAATGCAGGTGACAAGCCGGTTACATGAACGTGAGATCGAAGTCCAACTGGGCGACGCTACGAAAGTGGCGGCCGTTGCAGTGGAAGACGTTTATTTACGTTTTTCTAGTGATAGATTTTTTATTTTGAAGAATGTTTTATTGATACCTTCTTTTAGAAGAAATTTAATTTCAGTTTCTAAATTGTCTTTTGATGGATATTCGATTTCTTTTAATGACAATTGCGTCATTAAGAAATATGGTTCTTATATCTGTCGTGGTATCATGGAAAACAATCTGTACACAATCACTTCTACACAATTTAATCAACGTATATCAAAACTCAATGCTACATCGAAAATTTCTAAGAAAAGAAAAGAACCTTCAAATTCAATGAATGAAACGTACTTATGGCACCTTAGACTTGGTCATGCCAACGAAAGAAGAATTCATGCGATGGTTGATCAAGATCTTATCAAAGGTCTTGAAAAGGAACCATTTTCGAAGTGTGAATCCTGTCTCAAAGGCAAGATGACTAAGAGACCTTTTAGGTCAAAGGGGAATAGGGCCAAGGAAGTACTTGAGCTCATTCATACTGATGTGTGTAGACCAATGTCAACCGAGGCAAGGGGCAGTTTTCGATAATTCGTCACCTTTATAGATGACTTCTCAAAAATTGGATACATCTATTTGATGCGCTACAAGTCTGAAACTTTTGACAAGTTCAAGGAGTATAAGGCTAAAGTAGAGACGCATCATGGTAAGAGTATCAAAGGCCTGCGATCTGATCGCGGAAGCGAATACCTAAGTGCCGAATTTTTGGACTACTTATCAGTGGCGGGAATTCAATCCCAAACGACTGCGCCGAGCACACCCCAGCATAATGGCATAGCTGAAAGAAGAAACAAGACCTTATTGAATATGGTCCGCTCGATGATGAGTTATGCACGGTTACCTATTTCATTTTTTGGGCATGCTTTGCTATCAGCAAACTATCTCTTAGACCACTTACCTTCTAAATCAGTTCCTACTACCCCATATGAGTTGTGGAATGGGCGAAAGCCCAATCTGGAACATCTCAGAGTGTGGGGTGAAAGCAATGGATTCGGAACTATAATCAATGGTAGACAAAGACTTCTATGATTTGTCTGTCCTACTCGAAGGTTGTACTGTCATTGGGAGAAAGTGGATATGCAAACGTAAACGTGGACCCGATGGACGAGTTAAAGTCTTCAAGGCAAGACTAGTGGCTAAGAGGTATACCCAAAAGGAAGGCATCGATTACGATGAGACCTTCTCCCCAGTGGCCATGCTCAAATCGATCCGTATACTTTTGTCTATAGCCGCTTACATGGATTGGGAAGTATGGCAGATGGACGTTAAGACTGCGTTTTTAAACGGAAGTCTTGAGGAGACCATCTACATGGAACAACCCGAAGGCTATGTGGTAAAGGGAAAGGAACACATGGTTTGGAAGCTTAAGAAGGCCATATATGGCCTCAAGCAAGCATCTAGATCATGGAACCAGTGTTTCGATCAAACCGTACAAAAGTTTGGATTCGAAAAATGCCCTAATGAAAGCTGCGTGTATAAGAAGGTTGAAAAGAAAAATGTTGTGTTCTTAGTTTTGTATGTATATGACATTCTTCTAATTGGAAATAATAAAAAGATGTTGTCATCAGTGCGAACTTGGTTGTCCAGCCAGTTCGAGATGAAAGATATGGGTGATGCGGGACACATTCTCGATATCAAGGTTCTTAGGAACCGTGCAAAGAGAATGTTGTGCTTATCCCAAGAATCTTACATCGACACAATACTTGGACGCTTTAGCATGCAAGATGCCAAGAAAGGTTTCCTATCTTTTAGACATGGCATCCATTTATCTCAAGAGATGTGTCCTAAGACAACATCTGAGATAGCAGAGATGAGAAGAATACCATATGCCTCGGCAGTTGGTAGTCTCATGTATGCTATGCTTTGTACTAGACCTGATATTTGCTTTGCTGTTGGCATGGTAGCAAGATATCAATCAAATCCCGGCCAAGGACATTGGACTGCCGTAAAGAACATACTCAAGTACCTTAATCGGACTAAGGACTATGTTCTAGTTTACAATGCAGCCGAGCTCTGTCCTTTAGGATATACAGATTCAGATTTTCAAGCTGATGTAGATTCGAGAAAATCAACTTCCGGATATGTGTTTACCTTACGAGGTGGAGCTGTAATTTGGAAGAGTGTAAAGTAGAAATGCATTGCAGACTCTACCATGGAAGCCGAGTATGTGGCCGCTTCGGAGGCTGCAAAAGAGGCTGTATGGCTTAAGAACTTCCTTCTGGACTTAGGTGTGTGGAGGGCTCAGGTTTGTTTCCCTAGTTTTTCGTATGTAAAATTGAGTGTATCCAACTGATCAGGAAGTGATTCCCGACCCAGCTGAGTCGTTGGTACGATAACCGGGACCTGGCTTCCAACAAATTTCCTCAACCCATTTCTACTGGCTAGTATAATGGAGGTAAGGGTCGAATTCCACGAGGATGGACACGTTTTGATAACTGTGGTGACTTTCCTGAGTGTTTTGGTTAGCTACCACGCTTGGGTTGAGATTTTACCTAGACGGGAAATAAATGTGGTACTCTACTGACTAGTAGGCGGGAAAATAACAGACATGTGGGAGTGTTCGTGAAAATAGGGGACAAGTAGTATCAGAGACATATGGAAAGTGGACAGTTACTAAAAGGGGAAATTTAGACAACAAGGTATATCTGATGGCTGGGGGCTTTCTGACAGGTCTGGATAGTACATCTGAAAAGTAGGGAACAAAAGCAAAAGTAACTTAAAAGTAAAAGTGGTCCAATAAAGTTGATTTTGACGTTTTTTTCTTCACCAAGTATTAATAGAATTCAGATAAACACAAACACCATGGCCGAACTTCAGATTCACAAATTCAAACTTAAGATCCATCGATTTAAATGCTCAAACTTAAATTAAACAGTGAAACTGCAACTTAACTTCTACTGACTGACATGCAAGATGGTAATCACAACGCAGGAAAGAACTCATGCACGAAACTTGACTAAACATAGCTACACTTTGAATCAACAACTCTCGATAAGAAAACACTTAGAAATTGAAAGCAATGACTAAATCTAACTTTCCTAGGCAGAATGAAGCAAACTCGAACCAAAGTGACATGCGAAATAGAAACTTCATAATGTAAATGTTGGAAAATAACAAAGTACTTCAAAAGAGCACCAACGATGAGTGTTTGCAAATAACTAACGATGAAAATAAGTAAACTTTAAACTAAGAAAGCGATTAAGATTGTTTTTGCCACTCCGGGCGATGATACTACTACACTGCTACGATAACTGGCTGGAACGGCGGACTGATGACTTCTCCGGCAAACTCTTGGACGTCAAGTGACCATGGCTGTGGCGAGGAACGAGAGGTAGGATAATGTTGAAGGAAATGATCTTCTAGAGAGAATTCTACTAAGTGTGATTGTCGAACTAACTCGAAAAAAAACTTCTTCTCTCTCTCCAAGTGGCTTCTTTTATAGGGAGGCTTGCCCTTGCTTTTAGGGTAGACTTCTCCCGCGTTTTGACCTTTTTGCCCTTATCAATGATCATCCCAGCTATCCTCCTTCTCCATCTCAAGCCTTTTCTCTGGCATGCATCCTGGTCAGTATCGCACCCTTCTGGCGCCCTTTTCACTTGCGTCACCTGAATCGTCTCCTACTGACTTGGATCCTTCAATCCTGCACACTTAAGCAACTGTTTTGCAGATAATACATGAATTTCACGACATACTGACCAATAACCAAGGCTTAGAATACGACTTATCAGTGTGGTTGCGAATATGCCCAAGAGCATCACCATTTATTGTGATAATTCTGGTGCTGTGGCAAATTCGAGGGAACCACGGGCTCATAAAGCGAGCAAGCACATAGAGAGGAAGTATCATATCATTCAAGGTATAGTGCAGAGAGGAGACATAAAAGTGGTCAAGATTGAGGCAGAAAACAACCTGGCAGATCCTTTCACGAAGGCATTAGCGGTAAAGCCGTATGAAAGCCATGTTGAAGGAATGGGAGTTCGACTAATTCAAGACCTCAATCCGCTTTCAGTATAAGTGGGAGAATTAGACGTTAGCACATTTTGTATACTCGAAAGGGTTTTGAGTATAAGTAGGAGATTGTTAGAGTTTGTATACTAGAAATCACGTTTCGAGTGATTGAATACTGTAAAACTCTTATTTTATTTTCCAATGAATAAAACAGATTATTTTTGTCATAATGTTGTTATGTTTTACATTTAATGGATGTTAATGCATGTTTAAATGTATAAGTTAACTTAACAAAGTCTAAGTCTTTGTTTTAGTAGACCGGTTGTGGGCGACGTCCACTTTAAGGTAACACGGTCAGTTCTAAACAAAGAAAAAGATGAATTTCACAACCTAGTTGGAATTTGACTATCCATCGAGAAAGGTTGCAATGTCAGTCCGTATATTTCTAAGCCTTACTGAAATAAGATGACATTGGTGTGGTATAGCACTGAACGGATCTAACAGCAAGACTTGCCCTTAGGCTATCTACTGAAAGGCGAGTTCTTGATATATATTTGTTTCTTAATCAATGTAGGTTAGCATTGAGCATACGGTATTGATTATTCATTACTTTGACTTATCAAATGGTGTGGGTTTTTCATAACCCAATGATCCTGATATATTGGGTAGTGGTGATCAATATCTAGCGGCGCTAGGATTGCTATTATATTGAATCGTGCGCGAGCTGAGTCTCGTTTGATAATTTCCTCAAGAGGAGCGCGAAACAAGATTTTATTATTCGGAACCTAGCTAGTTGGAGTTTGATTACTCTATGAATAATAAATAAGCGTTTCATGCTAAGTCCACTCTTGGAATTAATAAGAAGTTAATTAATTAAGTCCATAGCAGACATTAATTAATTAATGGATATTTTTATCTTAAGCGCAGGAAATGAAATTTAAACGGAAACCCGGATTACTTATAATTTTGGATTTGGATGGGGAGAGCTCAATATTACTTCTGTAGTGGCTGCTCGTAATATTCCAATTATAACTTATATTAAATTGTGGGTTCAATTTAATTATTAAAAAGTAAATTGGATGAGCCAATATCCAAAACCTTCCATAGATCTCTGTCTGGGCCCAAAAGAAACTTAATATAAATAGGAGAATAAAGGAGACAGAATCATCACAATTTTTACTTAAAATTTTCAAAAATTTCGACTCCCTCTAGCTGAAGAGGAATTCGAATTCTACTCCTATTCCCAAAAGGATTTCTTCTATTTTCTTTATTTAAGTCCTAATATTCTGGTGAGATCAGCCCACACTGATATCGGAGTACAGTTCGGGAACCAGAGAGAAGATTTGTGGTCTAGTATTCAAAGCGTCACGTGGAGAAGCAGCTAGCCATCTTCAATTCTTTGGAGAATTAATAAGGTATTTTTCTGCTCCGTAGAAAAGCATGTTTTAGGTTTCAATATTCTTAAAGCATGATTAATTCAAGTTATGAGCATGATACATGTAAGAATTACGTGAATAGATTTTGTCTAAATAATCTGCTAAATAGATCTGATTATTATGTGATTTATTGGTGTGATTAATAATTGTTAAATTATGTTAATCCATGCAACACCGCTTCCGCTGCCAGTTCCATCAGAAGCATCATTATTTACTTAGGGATGAAACAAATAAAAATAAAACGGATATTAAATAGAAAAGGAATTGTATAACCAAAGTCGTTACTATTACATCCGTAGAATTCTATGAATTTAGTTACACATGTGGTAATAATCTAAAGACATAGATTGCAGGGAAAACAATTGAAACATAAAACTAAAACAAGTAAAATCCAAAGGTTGAATCCTTGTAGCTTTGGTGCTCTTGAATCCTTCTTCAACTCTTTGCACAATGAAGCACTCTAACCTTTAAATCTCTAGAAAATATGATGCAAAAAGAGGATCATTTTGATGAAGCTTGAGGGTCTATTTATAGGGGAGAAATCGCCACTCATCCAATAAGGAAAAGTGTAAAAATATTGTCACGACCGCACTTTTGCTAAGGATAGCAAAACCGGGAAGCCGTGACTAGGGGTGGGGAATAAGAGGAGAGGAATAGAAAGGGGATAATAATGTTGAAATATTCACCTAGAAATAAAGGGAAGACAAATTCAAAATAACTCTTGGTCACCAGGACTTTGAATGAAAAATCTTACTTATCAATAGAGATTTATCAGAGTACACAAGAATAGGTGACGTTGTCCAAGATATTAGTACGCAACGAAATTTAATGCAGTTACATGTATGGAGACATGCACATCCGAGAGCCTTTACTTAAAATAAAAAGATCATCTCTGCTCAGCATTCTCCATCATCACTGCTCAACCTGCACACTTAAAAATATATTCAGGGCTGAGTACTTGATATACTCAGTGAACATATGCCAAAATATACTTTACATTAAAACTAGTTTTGTCAAGCCAACACTGAGTGAACTCAGGGATTTATCTTAAAAAGTCCTATTAATTTAATTAAAATTCATTCACTTATTAAAATGAAAAATGGTAATGTATCTCTCATTTTTCTCTCTTTCAGTAAATACCTCAAACTCTCTCTTTCTCAAAACAAATCGGAGGACACTACCCCCTCCCAAAAAAAA